>NC_092821.1:142166958-142309458 GCF_023375885.2 Dermacentor andersoni
ATTTTTGCATCAGACTAGACAGACTGCTTTACACGTAGGTAACTGCTCGCGAAAAAAAAAAGAAGGTCACGGATCCAGCTTCTTCTGATCACGATGAAAGGCTAGCGTGGGACGCACCCTTCACAGTGAATACATAATTTTTTTCTATTACTTGTTTTTGCACATACTGCAGATTGGAATTGTGTCTCTGCATGGATGGGCACTGATACAGCAAACAGCAACTTTAAGCGAGGCAACAAGAGAGCAATTTGAAGAGCGCGAGTACACAATTATAAATCTCAAAAATAATACAATTGCATTTCACTTTGCAGGCAGCCAGTATAGCTCGGGTAGGAAATTCGAGTCTGAAATCATACGAGGGAAGAAAGAAAACTTGTAGGTGCACATGTCCATCCTAGGAAAATGGTTGGTTATTGAATTCGGGTGATCGCGACATTCGCATCTTGTGGGCAAAAGGTTTACGTGTAAAATAAGGTCTATAGTAATAATTCACATGACTGAATGCAAAGGGTTAAGGCGACATAATTGTGTCCGTTTTTAAAGAGTTCAACATCATTAGGGCGTTAAACTAGGGAATAGAGCATAGAATATGGAATTAGCACAGGGAAACAATAGGTGTGAACTCAAATGAGAATGGAGAGGCTGTCTCAGAATTTCCCAAATTTCTAAAATGCTACGCTTAGGGTATAAATCAAAATGTAATGCAGGCATACTCTAGTTTCGGTCTCATAAAAGTAAGATGAGTTAGTAACACTAAACTGTGTCCTAAGAATCAGCTCTGGGAAAAGGAAATAACAAAAACTGTTACTTGTGAGTTCCAAGAAAAGTTATCAGTGAATGTAACTTTTATAGGTATTTGCAGTTGTTAACTCGCTTAAGTTGTGATGATGCCAATTTGTACTAGTATTGCTGCGGCCTTTTCTTGTCTGTTAAACGAAGCCGAACTGTTTTATCTTTGTCCAATACCACGCCGCAATAATCCATTCGTTTTACATGTCATGCAAACTCAAATAACGTTCAGGTTGGTTATGCGCTGAAGCTGTTTCACGAAACAGCGCGCAGTTGTATGCGAACAGTCTAACTTGTGCAAAAGTCTCAGGTCGCTTCTCTGGGGGGAACCATATGAACCGGTCCCATCAATTAAAATGAGCTGTACGCGATCGGAAAAATTATTCTGCTAAGCAACTATAACAGTAGAGATAATAATGATTTTCAGTTTTCGAATTGGTTTAGAGTGATTACAGTTGAATAAGTTTACGAGTAAATTACTTGTCATGCAAAAAGTGAGTTACTACACATATAAACCTAATTTTGCAAGCGCTGGTACTATTCGAATAACGTTCGTTCTACTTTGTATGTATGTAACCACTGCCGAGAATACAACTTTTATTTGGCGTTCAATTCCTTTCAGAAAAAGAGGTAAGAATATCGACGTCGATGCTTACGCGCGAAAATGGTGTTTGTAGGAAGTCCCAGTAAGTAGTAGTAGCGGTAGTAGTAGTAGCAGTAGTAGTAGCAGTAGCAGTAGTAGTAGTAGTAGTAGTAGTCGTAGCAGTTATTAGAAATAGTATATATTAGTAGCAGTAAGTAGCAGTGGTTGTTTTGAAAGAAATGGGAAGACATTAAGGTACATTTTGATCCGGATGGGACTAACTTACTACTGCTAATGAAACAACCATGCGCAAAACATAAAAATAAACAAAAGAGCAATATGAGAAGTGTAAAAATGTTAGGTGACCCTAATTTTTTACTTAGGTGTCTTTTAGTGCCACTCGCACCTTTGCGTTGATGGTCTTTAGGTTAACTTTAGGTGAACGCAATGCAAGAACCGAACTTGCAGCCAACTGCTTTCCATTAATCAGGCGGTTAAATATCGTGCTACCATCTTGTGTGTGACGTAATTAGTGACATCATTATTCTTGCTTTCTACTTCCGGGTTTCCAGGAATTTCGCCAAAATCGTGCTCACGTGGCGGGTCCCTAAAGCGTACGATTCTGTGCTTTGGTGTGCGGCAATCAGTGATTTCTATTAAATTCTAATTTTTCCAGACACTTCAGTAACTCAACTTGTAAACAACCTTATTCTCTGATATCATATCTATAATGAAACCTATAAATTTCGTACGGTACAGTTTTTTTCTATTTCTTTTGCGATTTATATTGAATTTCGGTCTCTGTAGACTCAGTGATTTCTAATAATTTCTAATTATTCTAGACACTTCAGTAGCTCATCTTGTAACTGAACCTACGCCCTGACATTATATCTATAATCAAACCCGTGAATTTCGTGCTGTACTATTTTTTTCCTATTTCTTTCTGATTTACTTTTAATTTCCTCCGCGGTCGTCTCAGGAGGTGAACCGCTGAACCGTGACGTGCTGCGCAAGAAACAAGAGTGTCACTCAATGCTCGTGCCGCTAATAACTCTGCAAACGCTCCCGCACACCACAAGCACTCGAAGTAGCCTTATTCATTGCTACAGGTAGCCTTATTCATTGCCTGGAAGTTCTATTAGCAGGGACTCTCGCATGTCTTCCGTAGGTTTGAATCTCACTACCACCAACGTTCTTCCTTTCGAATGTATTATTTTTTATAGATTGATTTCTTTATAGCGACCACCGAGGCGAAGTTATAAAACGCAGGCGAGAGCTTGCGCGGACAAGGGACGCGCGCTTAGCCCAGGTATCCGCGAGCGAGGATGACGTGGCGTCGCGGCGATGCCCTCTCCCCTCACGCAGCGCCAGCGCTGCAGCACTGTGTTCCGATTCACCCGCTTTGCTCCATCGAGGCGAGCATGTGACGTGGTAAAACGCAACCGAGAGCTTGCGCGGACAAGGCACGCGCGGTGAGCCCAGGTTTCCTTCAGCAAGGATGATATGGCGTCGCAGCGATGCCCTCTCCCCTCACGCAACACCTGACGCGCCAGCGCGGCAGCACGGTGTTCCGATTCACCCACTCAGCTCTGTCGAGGCGAGCACGTGACGTGGCATCGTAGCCAATGGAAATTTAGGCGTCATTTTGCTGCTAGAGACACCGGCCTTTTCGCTCTATTGGCCATTTGGTGCTTTCGCATCAATAGTTTGACGAGACATGCGAGCTTTAGTCGAACGTCTGTCTGACTCTTGGAAACACATGTTGTGAAAGCCATCGCTCATATAATCTCGCCAGCCCTGTCCTCTTCCTGCAGTGATAGATGCGGCGTCGACATGCTTGGACAACGAGCACGGAGCCGACACAGAGGAATCCAGGTATAAGGTTCGTGATAATCTTCTTTCCATCCTGAGAATTCGCCATGAACCGACAGAACATGTAAGTCAAGAACCAAGCGTATCTCCTCTGATATAAAAATTCTGACAAAATGCGCACGAGACGGTAGAGGCTACAGTAAGTTCGGCTGTCGCTGTTGAAAGAAGTGTTAATCCGCGTTTTTTTTTATTTTTTTCTACGGCACATAGCGTACGCCAGCCTCCCAGGTTTTCGTACCAAAAAGCCGACATCGTAACTCTTGTTGGCTCCATTACAAGATACAGTAATAAGTGGCAATCTAAAAACGAAGTGCCAAATATCGTAATCACGATCATAGTCAGCCTGTTTTTACGTCCACTGTAGGATGAAGGCCTCTCCAAGCGATCTACAATTACCCCTGTCTTGTGCTAGCCGATTCCAACTTGTACATGCAAATTTTCTCATTTAACCGCCCCACCTATATTTTTTTTTGCCGTAACCCGCTGTGCTTCTCTTCCCGGCATCCATTCTGTAACTCTAATGGTCTAACGGTTATCTGATCTACGTAATATATGCCCTGCCCCGCTTTTATGCTTTCTCCTAATGTGAACTAGAACATCGGCTATCCCTTTTTTGCTCTTTGTTCTACACAACTCTCTTCCTGGCTCTTAAAGTTACGCCTAACATGTTTCCTTCCATTCCTTTTTGCAGGGTTCTCAGCTTGTTCTCGAGCCGAGCTTCTTTGTTAACCTCCAGGTTTGTCCGTAACAATATATTAGTACCGGTAGAATGCAATGATTGCACATATTTTTTTTTCAGTGACAGTGGTAATCCCACTGTCATTGAAAATGCAAGTGTACCATCATTACATTCCACTGGTGCTAACTTTACAACATGTGAACAAAGAAGCTCGAAAAAATACTGAACTCCAACTAAACACTAATTTCCACTGAATCACCAAGCCAATTACGCTCGCTCCATTCTGTAACGCCACACCATGACGGTAGAGAACTGAGTGAGCATAATTGGCTGGTGCATGGGCCCCGCTTCTTTCAAAATAATTGTCACGTGGGAACTGTTTTCAGCCTCCAAGCCACAAAGGGCCTGCGCGGGCAGTGGCAGTGTCATCATCAACATCATCATCATCATCATCAGCCCGGTTACGCCCACTGCAGGGCAAAGGCCTCTCCCATACTTCTCCAACTACCCCGGTCATTTACTAATTGTGGCCATGTTGTCCCTGCAAACTTCTTAATCTCATCCGCCCACCTAACTTTCTGCCGCCCCTTGCTACGCTTCCCTTCCCTTGGAATCCAGTCCGTAACCCTTAATGAGCATCGGTTATCTTCCCCCCTCATTACATGTCCTGCCCATCCCCATTTCTTTTTCTTGATTTCAACTAAGATTAACTCGCGTTTGTTCCCTCACCCAATCTGCTCTCTTCTTAACCCTTAACGTTACACCTATCATTCTTCTTTCCATAGCGCGTTGCGTCGTCCTCAACTTAAGTAGAACCATTTTCGTAAGCCTCCAGGTTTCTGCCCCGTACGTGAGTACTGGTAAGACACAGCTGTTATATATTTTTCTCTTGAGGGATAATGGCAACCTGCTGTACATGATCTGAGAATGCCTGCCAAACGCACCCCAGCTCATTCTTATTCATTCTTATTCGGCGGCAGTGTAGCCTGCACTGAACTCCTACACTGCCACCGAGTTGTATGAGTCGGCTTACGTCATCATGTCGTCAAGTACAGACTGTGATATTACTGGATTGTTATGTTACTGTCCTAGAAGATCCTAGACGTTCGTCTCTAGCTACAATATGACTAAGTTGCAGGGAAGAAAGGGGGTTAACCGAGGGACCCGATTTTTATTAGTCGTATCATAAGAAGCCAACAAACACTGACACCAAGGACAACATAGGGGAAATCACGTGTGTTTAATAAATTAAACAAAGAAACGCTGAATTAATGGAAATGAAAGAAGATGAAAAAACAACTTGCCGTAGATCGTTCCCCACCTGCGGCATGTTCTTTTTTCCTCCCCATTCATTTCCATTAATTAAGCGTAACCGAGAGTTACGTATTAGGATGTTAACGAATGAGTTACGAATATAGCATGTTTTTTTTCTATGTTTATATGTCCATTATTCTTTGTCGTTTGTGCTGTTATTTGATAAATGTTATTTGACGAGTATGTTAAGTGTAATCCCGTTTGTGATGAAGTAACTTGGTTTCTGCACATGTAAGTGCAGATAACATTTTGTTTAGTCTTCGTATGTTCTTGCTATATTGTTATGTTTTTTTCTTTATCATGAAGCCATCATGTCTGCGATGAGATTGCCTGTCGCTGCTGCTTTGTATTTCGGGGCTGCGGCCGAGTCAAGCTGTTTACGACAGATTCTTCTGCAGCTCCCCCTGTCTGTATTTTTTTGAGGCAGAAATAAAATTATTATGTAAGTAACTTCCCTATGTTGTCCTTGGTATCAGCGTTTGTTGGCTTCTTATGATAAGTTGCAGGGAGAATCACGACCCAAGAGGGATGGCGCGTTCCCTCCGCTCCGCAAACCGCGTGGGAAGAACGAGACAACCTAGGTAAAAAATCTAAGCGTGCGAGCTGCCTCCGCATGCGACGATATGCTGGGCCGAGTCCTGCCAGCTTCTTTGAGGCAGACAACTGCACAAATAGGGCACCACGATTCTGCAGACAGAGCTGACGTAGTAGACTGAGCATGTAGACGTAGCATCAATGAATGTCTTCGCGAGAAATTTAAACAAAATTGATCAATCTGAATTGCATTATCACTTCAACTGCGACGTAATTATTATCATATTACCATTGATTGAGCGATTGATTGATTGATTGATTGATTGATTGATTGATTGATTGATTGATTGATTGATTGATTGATTGATTGATTGATTGAGCGATATATTTATTTATTGATTGATTGGTTGACCGATTGATTGATTGATACGAAACACATCGCGACTTAGGCATACAAATTATTTCGGGATTCATGCACTCGTCGTTCGATGCATCAACCCTTTTGCATCCAACTTCTATCGGAATCAACCGGCTACTGTCGATCCCCTTTAAAAGCGAAATTACGCGTTAAGGTTACTGGTGCCGAATTTGAATATTGGCAGCGCCCAACGCTCTCCTTCACTCGCGTCATCTTCTAAGAAATCTACATTTCAGGCAAAAGTGGCACCTCTCACACCTTGACGTACAAACATCAGTCGCTTGTGTAGCTTGACTTCATAGCAGGCCTTTAGCGTCCTTTTCAACGTCCTTTCTTTTTGCCGCTCTTATTCTATTCCGACCTCAGCTAAGCCACGCCCACGCTAGGACGGCACTGCGCAGCTGCGTGCAGATTCAGTTCGACAAAGCCAGAGCTGCGAACCGGAGTTGTTCGGTAAGCGTTTAACAGACATTCTCGAACAGGGCTTAGAGTTTCATCCTCGCTGCCTACCGTGAATCACTTCCTCATTCCTAACGATCGCGCACGTCCTTGCTCTTCTGCGTAGGTTCAGTCCTTCACCGACTGCTTAACTGAAGCACTGGGCGACAAAACGGTGAGTTGTGCGTTTTGCAGCGAACATAGCTCAACGGCAGACGCCGCTGTTGCATGGTTTACCAGGTCACGAGGATAGCCTCGTAAAGCCCCTTGTACATTTCGAACGGTGCCTCTAATCGTTCTGAAGCGAATATTTCTTTGCTTCTTACAAGGGTCTTGGTGTTCGTCGCCGTTTCCTCGCCGGGTATGTTTGTGCGTTTGGACAACTTGGATCACTGGGCATGTGCTACTCGGTATGTGCCAGCTCTTGGCAAACCCCTTGGGATGCGTGCTCCACTGCGACACAAAGGAGGAGCAAGCCTTAAATGTATTTGTGTCTGTGTGTCGTAAATTTCATGTGTGTGCACCTGACATCAACGTTCTCCTCCTTTAACACGGATCACACGACGACTTCGCTCTCGTGACGCAGATGCGCAGACAGCTACAGGCTATGACGCTGTGTTCGAATCAGAATACACCACCACCACCACCACCACCACCACCACCACCACCACCACCACCACCACCACCACCACCACCACCACCACCACCATTTCTTCACTTACATGTATAGCTCAACGCTCCTGCTTCAATGTACACTTTGGTTCCATTTTGTTTGCCTTCTCCCTACTTAGCTGCTTCTGCTGCCGACTTTTTCATTATTGCCTCTCTTCCTGCTTGTCTATTCGGGCAACTACCCAGTAGCGCAAATATCATCTTGCAAATTGGCTCTAGACTGTTTACGTACCCAGTGGCACATACATTGTAAAAGAATTTACATCCATAAAAGCAATGAGGGTGCAAATTGGTCTATAACTCACATACTTACACCCTTTTTAGGTTTAAGGTTGCGAGCTATGGACGGATTTCCACTTTTACTCGCTTTAAGGGTGTAAACTGGTGTAAAAAGTAAATAGCGGTGTAACTTGGTCTATAAACCATATTCTTACGCTCTCTTTAGAAGTAAGGGTGTGAGCTATGGACAGATTTCCACTTTTATTCCATATTAAGGATGTCAACTGGCGCACGTAAAGTAAATAAGGGTGCAAATTGGTCTATAACTCACATCCTTACATCCTTTTTAGGTGTAAAAGTGTGTGTCATAGACCTATTTACACCATCATTCACTTTTAAGGGTTCTAACTATTTTACACGGTACCGAGTTGCACACACCAGTGTTCCAAGTTGTCTATTACAGCACATACCAGCGGTACACCCTGAGTGACCCAAGTTGTTGTACAACCGGATAAACAACAACCAGCAGCCAACAGCCAGAAGCCATTACCCGCGAACCCGGGGTAAGAGGAAAAGAATGCTTCACTTTAAAAATACTTGCTGGACACATAGGCGACAGGGAGAGTATATAAAGGCAGCCTCGGACAGGTCATTGCCTATTATTGTTATTTTATGGCAATCGACAAGATTATTCTCGGTTGAGGCCTTATTGTCAACCCGCCTATTCAACTAGATGCGATTGCTAAGAGGAAGCTATTGCCGCAGAATCTTCTGTTCAGATACAAGGCAACGGAGAAATCGCTTTCTTCCTTGCCCACTGCACTGAACTTGATGGCGTTCCTCAGATTTACAAGAAAAAATTAGAACTACTAAGCGCAATAAAATAGGTTTGATTTCGGCCACCAGTTATTTAATTACTGAACGTTTCAAAAGAAAAGTCGCAGTTTCACCCGAAAGGCGGAGCATCATTGCGATAGCAAACTATTAGACAGCTATGCGAAACAAGGATAGTAGATTTCACGGCCGTTTAAACTCGTAAGCATTCGCTTACCAACTTAATTAACAAGCGTGGTGTCCCACGCGCATAGGCAAACATAAACACACCTCACTCTATGACCGCAGACACTCGCTGTCAAAACTCTGATGTGAGGAAGAGCGGCAGCAGCAGTGAACGAATCGACCTTCGTGCTGCCTCTCGCTTCAAGCGCGACGGCGAAAACGCAGCGTACACGAAGCTATCAGGCCTCGATACAGCTGGACTCTGTACCCATCGCGTATTGCCTTAAATATAGGGACCGCACGGCTGCGCTCAGCCGTGCCATACGCAGCCACCGCCGGTGTAGACCCCCCCCCCCCTCGCTCCTGCAATGCGCGCGCGAGATCGAGCGGCATTCTCGGCTCACACTCACAAGCTTTTACTTGCACCCAACCAACCATGAGCGCAACCATGAGGTGATCGCGCTTTATGCGTAACATCACGGCGACGGTGACGGCGGAAATGCGCCTGGAGTGTCCATATGATTGAACGAGAATCCGCAATAAACTGGAACATCAATATTGCAACTCTGTATCTCGGCAGTTACAAACGATAGCTCGATTCTGTAGGCTGCTGCACATGTTGAAACATCTAAAGTTGACGTGGCAAATTTCGGAGCGGTGTATAAATGCATTATTCCAAGTTATATGCCCCTCTCCGAAATGTCACATACATTTGCGAGATTTTTTTCGCGAAATCCTCTCAAAAGATTATTGTAACAATGTCAATGCGTAAACTCGTATACCGGATTTGTTCACCGCAGATGCTCTCACCGATGCAGCTTCCGTTTTTTTTTTACGAAGCCGATTTTGAGCAATTTTCGTAAAATATATGGAGCCATAAATCGATATTCTGCTTCCTATAATGTAGGTTTATTCCCTAAGTGGAAGAGACTTCATTCAAATCAGTTGTGCTGTCGTGTGATGAGAGCGTTTCGGTATTTCACACCGAAGTTGGCTCCAACTAAAAGCGGTGCCTTAAGTGGGTGCGCGCAGTTATTGATAACCACATATGTTGCAGAACAAGGAACACGAAGCTGGTGCGGAGTACTTCGCTGGAAAAATAACGGTGAGTGGTCCTCATCGAGGCCTCGAGGCCAGCACAATGGTCTACTAGGAATGCTACATACTACCATCCACGTTACAGGTTGCCGCCCTCATTTATTCGTTGCAGTTGTGGCTGTTACATAAGCGGCGGTATTAAACATTGCTTGTAGTAAATTACCTAATTTACTGGACGAGGCGGCCATTACGTCTACGAGAAATCAAAATGACTAATTGAATAATTAGCATAGGAACACTAGCTAACCTTGAATTAATTACTTTATATATAGGACACGTATTTCAATTTACGAATTGTATCTAGTGAGTTTGTGTGGCATATCGACTTGGAACAAATTCTCAGGGCACAATTGTTCCACTTAGTTTCTTAATAAAACGTTGTTGATGGATTTAAGCACAGAAGTAGCCGGAACGCCAGTGCCTCTCGTCGGGGACATTGAAAATAATTATCTCGAAGGTGGTGTAGTCCTGAGAATTGATCCGATACGTCTTGCGAACTCACTGACTAAATTATTATCTTAAAATATGCGCCGTAAAGTAAATTATTAAAAAAAACTATTAGCGTAATTATATTAACTATCCAATTGACGTTTTGATTTATCGTAGAAGTAATTAGATCTTCATTGAGTAATTTATCTCAAGCGTTGGAACTGCGTTATCTGGCAAAAAAAAAGTTTTTGAGAACTTGGCACAGCTCAAAAAAAAATAATCATGAAAATTGGTATAATAGGTTTTCTAAAGTCAGTTTCGCTTTCGTTTGTCCAGCAGGCTCACGACGTGGCCTTGAGGCTTGACCTTCCGGTCCCGACGTGGGAGTGGCCCGCTTAGTGATTAATTATCACTACTTGCAGGACCAAATAAAGTTTTCCATCCATCCATCCATCCATCCATCCCTGGAAGTGCGTGCGCCGTGACATCGTGACGCAAATTGTTGGCACATGAAAGGGCGGGACATCGGGACTTTCTGACACCCACTCCGTTCGCTCAGTCATATGCTAGGGGCTAGTAGTGAGGCCCCATGTAGTAGCATAACAGAAGACCAAGCGAGCCGGAGCGACTCTCGAAAAGTCCCTACGTTCTGCTCTCACGTGCCAACCATTTGCATCACGATGTGAGGGCACAGACACTTCCAGGTCAACAAGAACGATAGTGACTGTAGAACAGCTGTTATGTGTAATTATTAAGGGCGCCCTGAGGCTTTTCGGTGTCCTTACTGAGGTTTCAAAGTCCAATACCTTCTTTTAACGCAAAACGAAATGAAGACTCGAAAGTATTATGGCAGCACTCATTTAAAGGGACACTAAAAAGTGAAGCAGTTTTGACTGACAAAGTACGCTTTAAAAAATCTACTTTCATTGATTTCACTACAATGGGCTGATAATAAGAAAGACAAAATACAGGGAAATCGCAATATTTCTTTTTATATCGCTCCGAACCGGCTGAGCCGTTGTGTAAGTGGCGCAGCGAATTTCAAGTGTGCCTTCGTGTTTCGGGTGTTTTGGCTCAGTACTTTGAAACTCGCGAACTTTGGCTCCTTTTGGCCCACACTCACTATGGTGCGTGTTTACCGATTAAAAAGTTAACCCTGCCTGAGCAGACGCCGTTAAATTTGATGACGTCACGGCGAGATGGTGCGGGAATATCAACGCGGATGTTGTCACCCATACGCCTTTCCTTTATTTATTTTTAGCGTTTTCTTCCGGCTAACCAGCTTTTTATCGCGGGATGAGTAGCTTTTTCTGGTATCGTAGAAGGGTAATGCACTTGGACAAGCTAGGCTTACATTTGAATGCCAAGCATCGTACGAGTGCAACCACTTTTTTCGCGGACAAGTGAACGGGTGGGTATGCGGGTGGATATGTCTCGCCATTGACCTTGGGCCGATTCTGGGGACAGTGCAGCCTGTATCGCCGTAGTGAGAAGACCCCGGTGATAGTGCGCACTCTGAAATTACGTCGTAAAATTGGGCTTACACTGAGGGTTAGCGCGATCGTCGTGTGCCAGAAGCGGAAGTGCAGAACGCTGCCCTTGCTCCGCCACAGAAGAGGCGGCTGAGTGTATACACATAGTATGCAAGTATGCACGTGACGTCACATCCGCTGCTGTCGTCTGCCTCCGCTACCTTCCGCCATCTTGGGGAACCTTATCCAGAGGCGCGCGCATAGGCCTACAAGTTCCCCAACATGGCGCCGCCGTAAACCGGAAGTCGCGGAGTATCCTTGAATGACGTACGTGCATACTATGTATAGCGCTGGCAGTCTACATCCTTTTCGCTTCGGCGTTAAGGGCCCCGTTTGTGGTAACGTACCTTGCCGTTGACGCTTAGGAGAACAGAAATACGTCATTAGAGAGTTTTAGCTTCTCCGCAAACTTTTTACCGTTTGCCGGGACACAATTACCGGGTTACCGGAGCCGTGGATGGCAGTAGCAAAGCTGGCAGCGACATCTAGCGATACCTTGTCCAACTACAATGAGTTTGAAAAAAAATTTCTGTGTAGCACGAGTGTTCTCGTGGATGAAAAAAAATGATTAATATGACTGCACGTTGACGATTGTGTCGGTACTTACACGCTGAACACCAGCACTTCAACAGAATGTGGTAAGTCACTGCAGCGTCAGCTTTGTGCGCCCTCTGGTTCTTGTGCAGCGACATCTTGTGCGCCCCCGTCACAAGATGTCGCCACTAACACCGTAGCTGCCGCGCAGTTCTCGTGTAACGTGGTACCAGGCCCCGCACACTCTCAAGTTCAACAAATGGCCACAGAGGGCGAAAAAATCGACCGCGCGGCGCTGCTAAAGAAACAGGCATAGTACACCAATTAAAAAGGTTCCCCGTTGAGCACATTATCTCCCGCTAGAGGCGCCGTAGTAAGCGCAATTTTAACCTACAAACTTTCTTAAACAGTGAACGAAGCGTTCTTATTGCATGATAAAGACTACGAAATTATAATTCCTAATTTTACATTGTACTTTTCATTACCAACTTTGTTGTTTTTTGTCATTTTAAACGCAAAATAGCGTTCAGCATCATCGACCTCCCACGTGACCTCTGGCCTGGATTTAAAATTTTTACCGGTATTTTCGCGTGCGCGGCAGGTACGGATTCCTTGGTTCGTACATTGGTTGGTTATTTTGTGCTAACACCAGTTTACTGCGCTTCGATGTCTCGCGTTATTTAATTTGGGGTGTAAGCCTGAAAGCTAGGAACACGTCTGCATCGAAATGGGAGCCGGGTCCTGCTGCAACTGGGGACAGCAATACCGGTGAGTCGTTTAACATCACTGCTTCAATCGCTATGTCATTTATTCGTCTCGTTAACTTAACGAACTAGATGCTGCATTGCATAAGGGCAGTCAGGACCCTCCGTTACTGTTTCCGAAATAAACTTTCAGTTGCGAGGCCATCATTATACACACATTCACGAAAGAGAAACGATATCGGAACGCGCGTCACATTTTTCATCTTGTTGTAGCCGTAGCCATAAGTGACTGAGTTGCCTTATCAATATATTTTTTTTTTTTTCGAGTCCACCGGCAACTTCTTTCGTTCACAGAACCGAATAACCTTTTGATAAACTGAAGCTAAAGTACTGAATTTAATGTATTAAACAGTTGCACACATGATAATTCACCCATATTTCGTACCTGTTGGTTCCAAATGTTCTTGCTGTTCAGTTTGGCTTACCTCAGGACATCTATTTTTGCAGTAGTGAAGCGGTGCATCACGTTCATGCACAAAAAGAATGCATCATTTCTAATAGCTTCATGTCTTTCATCTATTTGCTTGTGAAATCAGCAGTGTGATCTCTTTTAGTGTATAAACGAGCGCACAAATGTACTTATTTGTGATCTTAATAATACTTAAGCTGTTGACATGCATTGTAGTTACGCAGACATCAATTTTACGGAGAGTAACCATATTTATTTACCATGCTGCTTAAGCACCCTAGAACAAACAGTGTACATTTGCATGTGTTTTGTAGTCACAAACCATTGCAATGTATATGTCGCACCTTTACGCATTTTATATTGCAAAATTGTGCTTATTCAATTTCTGATGCAGTCAAAATTTCTGTTCCAGACATGCAGTAATGAGGATGGCACCAGTATAAAGCAACACACTCCATGCACTAAACAGAAGCTGCTGCCTGCTATAACAAGGTCATTGTGTGGACTTTGGCTGCTACTACAAGGTAAACAACACCTGGTTCAGAAATAAATATGCTTGATATATGCTGTATTGACTTGCTAGTCTTGAGATACATGTCAGTTGTTTGTAGCAGATGATATGAACATTTGTTCATGTTTACAGTTCAGCATAATTAGTTCAAACATAAAAGAAAACACTACATGAGTTTGGATAATCTCTGCTGTATCTCATGTGCCATTGTTCTGCCCCAACAGAGTCTGTGCCAAGTACATCTTGGTCATCACGGGAGCCCCCATCTACACCAACAGGAAGGGGCTGGAGCTGAATTCGCAAGACCACAAACAAAGAAGCCATTCCAGAATTATTTGGATGAGATATCAAGTCTACGGACGACTGTTTCAAGAGTGAAAAGAGCCTACGCCATCATTCCACCAGCACGGATATTGGCCGAGTCATCCAGGTACCTCAACAACAAAAATTATTTGTCTTCAGATGTACCTGCAACCTCTGAACAAGCACAGATGACGCTGGCTAAGAGTGTTCTGTCAGCTTGCCCTTCCTTAGTGAGCTTCCTGGCCTTGCCAGTTCTTGCCAAGTATAATTTTGTTTCAATGAATGCAAGCTTTTTCATTCCACACTTTTGTTAGAGATCATTCCTATTCCTCATACAAACAATAAAGGTCAACCGATTCTTTGCTCATACTTAATGCCAGTCACTGTATAGTAGCATAACATACGTGTAGCAGTTCTTTCTAGTGTATGTTGCTATGTGGAATTCCTCTCCTGAAATAGCTGATGCAGCATTGGCGTGTGTCTTGCATTAACCTTTACACTGTGTGCTATGTAGCATTTAACTTTTGTTAATGTTTTTGGCTTTCAATGCTTGCAAGGTAGATTGGCTTCTTTCTTGAATGCAAGCTTTCTCATTCCCATATTGAATTCCTAGTCTCATTCAGGATTGCTATTCTTGCTCAACAGCCTGTGTTTTTGTGCAAGCTACATTGAAGTGATTGATTGCAGAATCTGGTTTCGGCGCTGTCCGACTTGGTACTTGTCACCGTATTACGTTTCTCATATGTGGGAGCCTGGTCAGTTGCATTGGGAAACAGTCTCTCAAGGCAAGCACCTGCTCCTACAGTCCGCACAGTGACATAGACTGCGAATTTACACGCACACCGTGGTTGGTGCTCCCCGTTCCGTCCTTTCCTGCTGCTGCCGTGTGCAAATTTTGCTTGTGGTCTTCATCGGCCATGATTTGGTGTCAACGGAGACTCTCATACATAATTACATGGTTCTAAGTGCATGAAGTTGATATCCACATGTGTGGAAAGGCCTGCAAAAGTGACTGCAAAATAGTGATGTTCACAAAACCGACCATGCCCATATATAGAGAATGTGGGGGACCAAGTGTGAGTTACACATTAGTGGCATGCAAAAGAACAAAAAGAAACATGCAGGTTGGAAAGGCGGTAACGCTAAAATGCCGGGCACTCCATGTCACTGTTGGCTGTGGCAGCAGATGCTTGCGTCACCCGATTGCTTCGCAATGCAAGCTGCTCATATTCAACGCTGACTGTCGGTGCAAACATGTGGGACACACTGTCCAATCTGCTTGCGCTGCTGGTTGTTGCTTGTTACCAGACTGCAGTGTGCGACGAAGGCAAGCACTATGCCTACAGTCGGACGGTTGAATGTGCCGCAAGCAACCCGTGTGCGTGTATGCTCACTGTTGTCATGTAGATCGTAGCCAATGCATAGTGCCAATGTATAGATTGAGCATTATGTTAGAGTATGCTGAAGTGATTTGATTGCATAATCTTGTTTCAATGTTGTCCCACTTGGTCATAGTTGCTGTGTTACATTTCTGGGATGTGGCAGCCTGTTCAGTTGTATTGGCCAATGGCCTCTCGAGGTAAAGCACCTGCTCCTGCAGTCCACACAGTGACACAAACTCCCTGTTTACATGTAGTGTGATTGGTGCTCCCTGTTTGTCCTTTCCTGCTGCAGCCGTGGGTAAAGCGTGCTTGTGGCCTTCTTTGGCCATGATTTGGCGTGAACAGAGACTATCATACATGATTACATGGTTTGAAGTGTATGAAGTTGATATCCACATGGGTGGAAAGGCCTGTAAAAGTGGCTGCGAAATGGCGATTCCCACAAAACAGACCACATCCATATTGAGAGCAGGTGGGGCACCAAGTGTGAGCAACACATTAGTGGCCACCGAAAGAACAAAAAGAAACGTGCATGTAGGAAAGGAGGTAACACTAGGATGCCAGGTAGTTCATGTCGCTGTGTTGGCTATGGCAGCAGGTGCCTGCGTCACCCGATTGATTCGCAGTACAAGTTATGGTGACTGTCAGTGTAAACAGGTGGGGCACTGACCAATCTGCTTGTGCTGCTGGTTGTCACTCGTTACTAGACCACCATGTGCGACGTAGGCAAGCACTGTGCCTGAAGTCGTATAGCTGAATAAGCTGTATGCAATTTGTAGTGCGTGAATGCCCACTGTTGTCATATGGATCTTAGCCAATGTACCGTGTATTGTCTGAACCTTATGCGGTGATTGATAATGGTCGCCGTGTTATGTTTCTTCGATGTGGCGACCTGGTTAGCTGCATGGGCAACAGTCTCCCGAGGTAACCATCTGCTCCTGCAGTCCACACAGCGACAAAGACTCCCAATTTACATGCACCGTAATTGGTGCTCTCCCCATTCGACATTTCTTGCTGCAGCCGCCGGCAAATTATGCTTGTGGGCCTTCATCGGCCGTGATGTGGCGTGAGCGGAGACAGCACACGTTATTACGTGGTCCGAAGTTGATAGCCACATAGGTGGAAAGGCCTGCAAAAGTGGCTGCAAAATGGTGATGCCCACATTGAGAATGTGGGGCACCAACTATGAGTTACACATTAGCGGCCCCCGAAAGAACAAAAAGAAACGTGCAGGTTGGAAAGGCGGGAACGCTAAAATGCCGTTTAGTCCATGTCGCTGTGTTGGTTGCGGCAGCAGATGCCTTGCGTCACCCGATTGCTTCGCAATGTAAGTTACGGCGACTGTTAATGCAAACAGGTGGTGCACTGCCCAATTTGCTTGCGCTACTGATTGTCGCTCGTTACCAGATCGCCATGTGCGGCGACGAAAGTGAGCAGTTTACGAGCTCGCGTTAATGGTTTCAGCGCATCTCGACATGCAAATTTTATTTCTGATCTTGTATGAGAAGGTGCACTGCTTTTCTTCTGCCAATAAAGTCGCACGTCCTGTTCACTCACTTGTGGCTTGTTTGTATGGGCGTCAGTAGAGGCTCTTTAGTCTCCTGGCCATTAAAACGCGGCAGCTGAGGCATGCCGCCAAGCCAGCGAGGCGAGCACGGCGCGTACCCAGCGTACGGCACCGGTATAAAGCGGCCATATTGAATGTTGGACTAAAAAAAAAAACATTTCCGCTTCCTGTTTAAGTAGCGCCATCTGTCGGGCCCCCCACTAAGTTCCATGCGCTGCCGCTTCTTATTTTCGAACCACTGTGGAAGGTACAGTTTCCCTTCTCTAAAGTTGTTCTTTATTCTATGGTGGTACTCCGGCAAACGCTAATACATTTACAGACGAGCTAAAGCTCTCTATCGCTCGGCAAGTAAAGAACGTTTGGGGAACCTCTTTGGGATGAATCGAAGGTGGGATTAGTAACCTTGCAAATTTCTTCCTTACGCTTGTAACAGAGCTGCATGCGGCAGAAGTTGCCACAAGTTCGCGCACGGGCCTTCTTCGTACTGATGACTACGGTGCTGGCGGGACACGGCGACAACGAACACAAAACGGAGATGCCCTTCGAGATGCCACTCATGATGACCACGTCGGGCCGGACGTCATAGGCATTGTGTACTTCCGTGGCACCCTCTGTATCCCGTGCTGTTGCTTCCTTGAAAAATAAAAAAAAATAACCATGAGTGACATTCTGTTGCTTCTCGGCAAATTACTTGAAGGCAATAAAATGTCGACTGAAGCACGGCCCAGTATTGTTGACAGCGATTTCTATATATAAGCGCGCTCTTCCGCTGGCCGTCTCAACAAACCTCTTTTCACGTCGCAATCGCTGCGCATAACCCCGCCTTTTAGTACGCCCTCTCTTCAGCCTGCTACATCACTCACTCGCTTTTGTAAAGCAACTCTAAAACAAACACTGAATCAGTTTAGAGAGATAAAATAATCTTTCTGAACGCGATTTTCGTTAACTTGAAGAGGTTTGTCAGCAGATGAAAAATAAAGATCGCCAAACTTTAAGTTTTTTACATATTTCGCCGGAGCGACAACACCGGTGTGTGTGACGTCACGGATTTCAATGTTCAATGTTTCAAAGCTCTGGTAACTTAATATTATTTAGCTCCATCTTCGAAGTGTATAGAGCCTCCTATATATAGCAGCTAGCCCACGTCAACGCTCAAGTGGTATTCTTTCTTTTTTTTCTAGAATACAATGTAGTCTACCTCTGCCTGTAAAATATTAACCCGAGCTCGCCAAGACGCCGTAAAAATACCTATCGTCAATAGAAAGGCTTAGCTTGTCCGGTATTCCGGTAAAACTCAGGAGGACGGGGCGTTGGGGCGCAGGCGTAAACGTGAGCGGCCTGCATGGTGCAGCCACCCGGTGGCGCAGTGCTCAAACAGACAGAAACGGCTGATATTGCATTAACCGAGCGTATTCTTCTTCGCTGCTGGTGTAAAGTTCCGGCACTGGCATAATCGTGTTGCTGCCAAAAATTTACACCCGCAGCAAAGTAAAATACGCTCGGTTAATGTAATATAAGCGGTTTCTGTCTGTTTGAGCACTGCGCCACCAGGTGGCTGCACCATGCAGCCCGCTCACGTTTACGCCTGCGCCCCAACGCCCCGTCCGCCTGCGTTTTACCGGGATACCGGACAGGCTAAACCTCACTATTGACGAACTGGTGCGTGAACCGCAAGAAGGCCTCCGCACTAGTCAGTCATTTTTGCGTCTTTTCTGACTCACGAAGCGTCATCTCGTGACAAAATTGCGCTTTCATTCTTGAAGGGTAATTTGCTAAATACAGCACGACTTGTTCTTTTTTCTCTCTCTCTTCGGCGTCACTGTAATGCGAAAGCTTCAGGAAGCTGATATTCAAAGGCCGAGAGCGCAGATACCTAACGAACTGAATCGATGTAACCCCACGTGAGAGTTTCCTTAAATGATTCATAGATATTTATAGACTTCCCATAAATTGACTATGAAAATCATAATATGAACATTCAGTTACTGTGCAAATTGTCTACAGAAAACCCGCAGACGCTTATGGTCTCACACTTCTTGCCAACAAATGTGTTTACGAGTTAAGCAAGCAACCCCTTCGGAAGCGTGCGGACAACAAATTGCACAATAAAATAGTTTAAATAGACTTGGGAACGTGCTCCTTTTACGTATGAACCTTAAATAGCCAACGCATAAGAGTACGCGAGAAGGTCCACGACAACACTGCAGCCAATCTACCCACTGTCTAAAAATCAATTCTATAAGAACGTGCCCGATATAGGCTTTCTTCAACGCTGTAATATCAAATGTTCTCACCGCTTTTTCTTTCGGACTGTGTGGTTGAAAGTACGCGAGATATAAGCGCTGAATAAATTAATTGCGACAGATGTTTAGAAATACCTGAAAACAAAGCGAGTCGGCAGGTGAGTTCCGAGAAACAGTAGAGAGTTTTAGCTTGTTGTAAACGCGTTGCCGTTCTATACGGAAATACCGTGTTACGGCATCCGTGACCCGTAGTAGCAATGCTTGTGGCAGCACCTTGTGGCACTTTTTCCAACTACAACGTGTTTGAAACGTTCTCGCGCTGCGCGAGTGTTCTCGGTGAATAAAATTTAAAGAAAACGTACTGAATGCCATCGATGAAGTCGTTAATGACGCTTCCCGGCGGTAGCTAAGCAGAATATCGCCCCAGTGTTTGCTTTTCGTGGCCTCTAATTGTTGCCTTGACTATGCGTTGACTGAAAGGTTGATTGAGAGCTGCAATATGGCGCCACCAACGCGGTAGCACACGCAAACATCTCCGGTAACCTTGTGTTTTGCAATCGGTAATACGTTTATGTACAAGTTAAAGGGACACTAAAGCGAAACAATAAATAAGTTTAGACTAATGAAGCATTGTTTGAGAAATCTGCAGGCAGTCATTAAAAAAATTGTTTGATTATTAGATAAGAAAATGAAGGTCCAAGTATCAGTATTTGAATTTCGCGCCGAAACCCAAGCACCGCTACGTCATCGTGACGTCAGTGATTCCAAAGTATGTTTTCGCATTTGGGCCGCGTTGGCTGAATAAAGGTTCCCGAAACTTGCCATGTTTAATATTTGGTTCCTTTAGAACACAATGTAGTCAATCTGTACTGCTATATATAATTAGTAGGCCCTAGAAGCTGCCATTAAAATCCAAGACGTCACAGCCCCCAGGTGCAGAAACTTATGTAGGCGTCGCCACCCGTATTTCGTTCTTGCGCTTTTTCTGGCTTAGCAAACGTCTTAACGTTGTAAGAGTGGTGTTTTTGGTGTTGTAGAACGGTAATTTACTGATGCAGAAGAACTCATTTCTCACTTTAGTGTCCCTTTAAGCAGCAGTATTCAGATGCGTATAGGGACAGTTTGCGACAGCAACCAATACTGATTTGCTAGAGGGCGTACAGATGGGTCAGGTTGAAGCGACGAGACTTTGGACACTGTGTAAGGGCACAGTAAAAAAATAAAATACAGACAATAAAACATTTTACGCCCTAAAGGACGTTCGTTTGTCCACTATCCCGTACCTTTTACGCCTATGAATAATTTATTGCACGTGACACCTGGTTATAACTAGATGTGCGGTGAGAAAAAAGCGCGTAACTGAAAACTGTTTACTGAGTCTGACCACCTAATGAACTTAGAAATATCTGACAGGAGAATTTGACAACAATAGCTAGGAAAAGGTTAGTGCATTTTCCCGTGTCGTCTGTCACAGTCATCGTGATCTTGCCACAAATTTTTTAGCAAACAAGAGAGCTTAATTTGTCCCCACCGTCCATTCGATCTCCCCTCTTAAACGTGAGGACAGAAGAAGCAAGCACCCTTTATACTCTATAAAAGTGTTAAAATATTGAGTGTACACGCTACACTAACGAGGACGTCACTATGTGTCTCAAAGGAGGCGTATGCTGCAGTATAGGCGGGGCTGGCTACTATCCTTCTCTGAACTGTTAGTGGTGTGCGAAACGATGCAAATGTTTCAAGGAACCACAAGAGAAAACAAGAACACAGCGATATCAGTTCTAACGTCCGCACACACACAAACAAACAAAAAACTCAAGAAATACTCGAAAGCAAATGTTCGTGGACAGTTCACGAAACAGTGGTGCTTTCATGGTGCTCAAACTTCAGAGTAAATGCTGTCGTCATTTCCACTATGTGAAAAGTGTTATTTCTTCATTTCGAAAGGGTTCTCTGTGGCATAAAAGAATGTTAAGGCAAAATGCAGCCCGGTTACGGCAACGTACTGCACCGGCAGTGGGTTCGCTTTTGGGGTAGGCCTCGTTGCACATTTAAGCAACAATGCGGTCAGCCGTAAATTGGCCTGCGCTATTTTCATCCATAACAATGAACATTAAACAGTCGAGCACCTTCATGGGTGTATAAAAGGTGCTTGGTATGCCTCGTGGCTAACACTGTGATCCTTAAGGGGTAAAATCGAATCGCTGATGGAGATCTTTTAAATTTTCTACGATATATTTTGTGGCCACCAAACACCATGAAAGTGGCTACAGAGGACACAAAAAGTGCAAGAAATATAATTTAATACCTATCGCTGCCAAACTCTCGTGTTGCATATCTCGGTGCGCACTAAGTGTGTTAAGAACTAATGCATAGTTCACGACAACGGATTCCCTCATCGTGTGTGCAGCCTGTCGTCGTTTTCGTTTAAAGTACATTTTTTATGGACTCGAGGATAGCGTCGCTAGACATAAAGCAAACCAGCGCCATAAAGGTTGTAATAATATGAGAGTTATCGGTGCATTTCTTACTTAAGAGGTGTACACCGCTGAACTAACTTGAAAATCATTTTGTTGGCCATATTTTCTTAACTGTCATTCCTTGCGATGCCATCAACCTTACAAATGTTCTCGACTGAACTGTCTTGGCAAGACATCAGCATCCGTAAGCCCGTCTCCGCCCCCTCGTTTGACTAAATGGTGGTCACTGAACCGCGCCGGACAAGAAAGCCCTCTTGAAAACAGCAGTAGTGGGCTGCTGTGAACTGAGTCAAGCAGTTGGGCGTTCAACTATCAGTGTAGGCTAAAGTTCAACGATAATCCTTCGGTAAGCGTCTGCAACGTTCGCGACAAAAGTGCGCGCTCTCTGACTGGTTTCTGCGACTATTGCTAGCCAGTGTTGCGTGCGTGAGAAGAAAATTTGAGCGATCACGTGACTGCCGTCGCCCACTGCGACGGACGACTAGAAGGTCTGTACCTGAATGTGGCGCGGACGCTGACGACAGCACCGAGCAGCCTCTATCTGCAGTCACCCGGCTGGCATCTCGACGCTTCATCTGAAGGGCTGGTGAGTGTACGCTTGCTCCTGTAGAGATCAGGATTGTTCACTGTAGGGCCAGCTCTTTAGGGCGCAGCATGGCGCATTGCTGAACCGAAGAAAGGGCGGGAAGAAACAAAGTAGATAGGATAGGAGCTCATTGCAGGTCATAAGCTAAATCTTCAGGGCTGATCACAAAAATGTGCAGAAATCATCTACAATGATTGCCGATGTAAGCGAATAGCACGCACGCACGCACGCACGCACGCACGCACGCACGCACGTACGCACGAACGAACGAACGAACGAACGAACGAACGAACGAACGAACGAACGAACGAACGAACGAGCGAACGAACGAGCGAACGAACGAACGAGCGAACGAACGAACGAGCGAACGAACGAGCGAACGAACGAGCGAGCGAGCGAACGAACGAACGAACGAGCGAGCGAACGAACGAACGAACGAACGAACGAACGAACGAACGAACGAACGAACGAACGAACGAACGAACGAACGAACGAACGAACGAACGAACGAACGAACGAACGGTTTTGCTTACCAGCGTTCGCCGACCACCGACAACAAGCTGCAGAAAATTATAAACTGTGGTATTGAATTGAATTGAATATATCTTTATTTCCAACAGATTGGGGGAGACAGGGAAGAAAAGCTGCAAGTGCAGCTTGAAAAAACACCCTGCCCCATATGACCACAAGACATGGGCAGCGCGGAGCTGCCGCGTGTTTTTAACAATACAAAAATACACAGTTTTGCAAGAATGCATGAGCGCTAAGTGAAAAGTGAGTAATGGCGCGTAATGGCGTTACAAAACGTTTCACATATGACAGACGAAAAAAAAAACATATATACAAAATGATCCAAAATGATCTAATTAAATCTACCTAGTTTAGTTTGTTTAATGACACATCTACATCGAAAAATATTGTTTTAGGTCATCAATAGGACATATAGCAAGACGATAACTGTGCAGACTATTGACTGTTCGTTTCATTCCGATATACTTTATACAGACTGCCTAAATTAATTTCTATCGAGGCACGGTTCTAGAGTTATCGTTCCAACCTGAAGTTACGAAAGTACCGTCGCGTTGTTCTGACATGAATCCGGTGCAGCTGCTATTGAGATTCTATTGAGCCGCTATTGAGCGTTTCTTGCAAACTGGCTCATGGCTGCTTCTGCTGCCTTGCCGAGTGGTTCCCGCACAGGACAGCACTCGTAGAAAGAATCGGGTCATATGTAGCGCCCATCGGTATGCTACATGTACAAATGTGCCTGTGCCAGACTGTTGTTTGTAAAGCTACATTATCTACAAATATGCACTGTCAGGCGAAAAATGACTTTAAAGCTAAACTTTCCACACCTCCTTTTCCGCGGTCCGGTACGGCTGGTTTGTGTCCTGTCGCGCTCGTCCTGTCGTATTCTCTGTCATTGTCCCTGCTACTTTGCGCTATTCTTTTGAATAATCATGACACACCAACTAGCCCAGCTTTCTGCTTTGATCGCAAAAACAAACTGGGCTAATTTCGGGGGTGATATAATGAAAGCTCGACCGCTATCGGAAACCGTGTAATTCCTTGGTTAATGGGTGTATGGATGGATGCTATGAACGTCCCTTGTGAAACGGGGCGGTGGCTTGTGGCACCGAGTTCTATTTTTCTTATTTTGCCGAATGTCTTATCTACTGTAGTTCTTTACGGACAAAGAATTCCTAGAATCGATCTTTCTGAACCAGTACTGGGAACTTTCCTTTTTGTACTCCTCCAGTTGTTTGTGCAACTACTTTTGTGGAACCAAACCTCCTACCGACTTTTGCCAATTTCTATTGCGAACATGTTTAGTTTCCCTCCGCTATCCTTGAACCCATGGCTTCAAGAAGGCCAGCGGAGCTTAAACTGGCAAGCGGACAAACGTCTTCACATTTTAATAAAACCTGTTCCATCATTTCCCTACCTTTAGCGCAGCAAGGACATACTTCTTTTTCATTGTTGTATCTCGCTTTATAAGTGCGTGTTCTAAGGCCTCCTGACCTCGCTTCGAAAAGGGAAGAGCTTCCCAATCCCTTATCATAAAAGTCTTCTCTCCTCATTTCATTTTTACCTCTTACGTAGTTACTCATAGCTGGTTTCTTTTCTACTGCCGCCAGCCAGGTGATTGTCTCAGCCTCTGTCCCTTTCACTTTACGTTCTTTGTTGTCATGTTGCTTACTATACCGGTCGCATACTTGCAGGTAAGCTTCCTAGCGCCTTCCCTCCGCTGCGAGTCAATATTTTTACTGTACAATTACTTGTACACTCTCGCAACAAATTTGCTTTATTCCATATTCCTCAATCATCCTTCATAATTAATTTTACTCTGACCTTCCCTCACTTCAAAACTTGTTCAGCCCCAATCACCTTGCACAGCTTCATTTGTAATCTTCCCGTGAGCGCCCAATGCGAGGCGTCCCATTGACCTTTGGTTGCCATCGAGTCCTGATTGTACCCCTGATTTCAAGCAAACAACCGCATTTCCAAATCTAAGTCCTGGAACCGTTACACCTTTCCACATATTCGAGAGTACCTCAGGCTTATTGTATCCCAATATCGATCTGTGTTTCACTATGACTGCATTTATCTGCCCCTTTGCTATTATTGCTTTTCCTGTGTTTCCGTATATCTATTGCCCTCGTTTATCTATACATTGAGGTATTTGTATTCTCTTACCCGAGGCATTTCCTGACGCTGTATTCACTTTGTATATTAACCGTTATTCTTGAATAATATAAGACTTGATTTTCGAACGGTGAATTTCAATGCTGAAACTCACGCTCTTCTCCCCGGATATTAGCCGGACGTTGGACGTCACTTTTCCTGTCGACAAGCAAGACAATTGCAGGCAAATGCGGTCGCCCGTATGAAGCAAACCTGGGAGCTGTTGCTCTAATAACATGCCCTTGTACCTGTTTGAACGCCATATCCATTCTTACCAAGTATAACAGTGGGTATAAAGGGCACCCCTGTCTGAGTCCCTTGTTGACATCAACTTTCTCCTCGCTCCTCATCCTTTCCCATTTAACGCAAGCGGTATTTTCTCGGCAAATCTCCTTCATAAGCTTCACACAGTGGCTGCCTATGCCTTCTCCTTCCAGAATGTCCCAGAAAATGTTACGGCTAACGCATCATACACTGCGGTAATGGATGGATGGATGGAAAAACTTTATTAGGATCTATCGGGATGTGCACTAACACGTAGCGGGCTGCTCCCACGTCGGGACAGAAAGACCTAGCCTCTACGCCACGTCTAAAAATGTATTTAAAAAAAATCCACGTGTAACGGTCTATAACGTGCTCTGCACGGTTGTGGACTTTGTGTCTTGCCGGGCAGCTACGTAATCACTATGCTGCATAACGTGCCGCCAAATGTGAACAAGCTTTGTAACAGTTAATTAATCACTTCCCCTAACGCTTCCCTGCTCATAGATTCCGACATTCGAGTCGGATCTGCAATTTTTTCATTCCTAAATGTTCCGATAACATGCAGTATTCCGTCTCCATTTCTTTTTTGCCTCCCGAAATGCGTGACGAGACTGACCGCGTGAAGCGCCCCAGTTATAGCTCGTTACGGCTTTACATTTGTCGACAGATGTTGCGCTTGAGCCCACCGCCGGCGAAAGCGAATGCTTTGTGAGGCGTCGCTGAAGACGCGCGCAAAACGCCTAAAGCACGTCCGAACAGCTGTCTGAGCCGTCGTATAACGCTTCTCTCTTTTTGGTGTATTTCTTTCTTGTTCGGGAAACAAATTTATCCTCGCTTGCGTAAGAATACCTCGCACAGAAATTCAGCTTCGAAATCTATGCGGCCCCAATCTGTCGTATGTCCGATGAAAGTTGTGAAGGTGAAACGTGAAACGGATCGTGTGAAACTCCCGCTTTCAACGGCATCGTCTAACAAGTCGATTCCATTAAAGTGCGCGCTCTTCTTCGTCAAATGAGCGCGTTTAGTTAAATGGCATTTTAGCTCGCTGCGTGACACAAGGCGCTAACGAAGGAATGTCCTCAACGCTTTCAAAAGAGAGGAATACATTTTCGGTAGATTAACGCGTAGTGCATGAGCATTGTGGAGTTTTTATCATGGTCCGAAAAACACGATCTAAGACTCATCGCAGCCAATCGCCACAAAGGACGGTAGATGAGCAGAGAACGTGATAGTGCGAAGTACGTGAGCACGTGACCACGTCCACATTCCCGCAAATTTTTGTCCAGAGAGTGAGGCCGTCGTTTCAGATGAGTGCCTTAGAGACGCGCAGTGAATAAATGACAACGCAGCAGGACTGAGTTCAGTTTGCTGAATTTGTTTTCTACATAACCAATAACCGTCGAATCGCATAACGTAGAGCTTCGGAGGTGTGTTACAATGAATCCCCCCCCCCCCCACCGTCCCGGCCCCATAAATAACAAACAAATAGTAGATGTGTTGGGCACCTCCAGCAAAAAAATCAAGGAAATGAAGTGACAGTCGCAGCACCTTTCTTTCTTTGCCTCTCTTTCTTTTCTATCTTCTAACGTGGACAAACGACTCTTCTCGCGGTGATGCAGGCTGAACTAAGCAACCGACTCGCACGAAAGAAGTGCTCGAAAGAACCGATGCAAATATCTTATTTAAACGCACCGCTGTCCGTCACGTACAGTACACGCGAACGACTCGCACTATAAAGTCAGTGAGACGCTCGTGAATGCGTTCCTCACGTTGCAGCTTGGCGCGCATTTCATTCGTCGGGGAGCCGTGAGCAAAACCGCAGGCATATAGCCGCAGTTGTCATACGGAACGAGACGTCCCGCCTCTGCTTGCTGCCTCCCCAGGTGGAGCATTCGCCTTGATTCGAGCGGCGTGTTGCAACGTGTTCAAGTAAGCCGTATCCGCATGTTCCTCCATATGGGTGTCTGCACGTATGTGACACGTCCAAGTTAGTTCGGTACACGAGTGCGAAGTTATAGGAAAGTTGGTTGAGGAACATTCGATCCTTCTCTCCTCCCCTTCTCCCCCCTCCCGAAGAAACAGAGCTGTAGCTCTGTTTATCGTGCGTGCCCTGTTCCATAATTGCTGTTTGTTCGTATATTTATTTACTTATTTTCAGGCATATTGCCCATCCCGACGAAGGTTTTATGAGGAAAGGCATACATATAGTAAGCACATTACACAAGTGTAAAATAGTGGAACACGTCACAAACAAGAGTTTGGAGTAATTACAAAAGGGTTTTGTTGCCCGTACAATAATTTAACAAGCACATATGGTATAGAAAGCCAATCAAATAGGAAAAAAACCCAGGGTTACGGAACAGCATATACAGGATTTTCCTGTACGGATAGCCGCAGGACGAAGAACAAAGACGAAATAACACAGGTGCTGTTGTTTGATTTTGATGTGGTACATGTAACATGTAGCAAGCTCCAGCGTGTCTCTATTTTTTTTTTTCGGGACCTACAAGTTCATTCCGGCCTATCTGTGCACCATGAACTAGACCGCGGTTGCCACGAAACAAATAATTTCAGAATCTTTAGATTATCTTGTTTTTTTTTTTAAGGAAACACATGCATCAATGTGTTAGCTTACTTTCGTTTCAGGTGCATTAGACCATGATCAGACTAATCCAGGCACAAAGCAGGTACCTGCCCGGGAACAATTTCAAACAGGCGAGTTAGCTTTTCTGAAGGCAACCCTGACAGAAAAGTACGGTATCTTGTTCAGAGAGTGTATTCAAAATCGCGGCTTTTTTGGATTAAGGCTAAATGAATATGCATCGCGGTTGTCGTCCATTAATAGCTGCTCCAAACCTTTCCACGGGAATTCAAAGTCAAGAAGGGGGCCGACAGATGGGGTAGCACACTGTGAGATAGAAGTTACATAAACAGGGATAAAGTGCCTCAGAAAGGCTGGTCAACGTTTGGCTAAGTGGACCCATCTTTGTCCAAAGCAGCCTCGTTTCTCGGTGGGTCAGCTTTAACGAGTTAGTAGGGTGACGTCACACACTGTCGTTGTTGGCGGCGGCTGGCCGTAGATGAAGAAATTGAATAGAAAATTAGCGTGTTCCACGGCATCGTGCAATCTAATATTACTGCAATTTCTTTCCCAAACCTGTTCTTTTTGAACCACGCAGCAGCATTTCATGCTAACCTGGAAAAGGAACATAAACTTATATTCATGCTTCTCCTAAGCGACTTGTATTGATGCACCAGGGGAAATACGGCTCCGCTGAATGCATCGCTGGATGCACCAAGACTAAACGTACAAACGAAAGTTTGACAACGCGCACGATGTTTCGAGTTGGTATATATGCAAAGCAGCGGAATATTGATATATGTCATATACGCTACTGTGAAGACGAGCTCCGTGGGCAGTGACAATTTGTTATCAGAAGGTCTGTCAAATAAAACTGCATCTCTTATTCTTATTTATTTTTATTTCCTTAGGGGACAGCATACTGCGAGCACGGTTCGAAGCCAGCAGCTATTATTACAGATTGTTTATAACGTTCTTTCTGAGTTTCAAGGCTATCGTCACTCGTCCCAATCCTGCAATAGTCGCAGACGATTTTTCTTAAGGGCATGTTCCTGCTCTTCTTACAGTGCGCCTAGTTGGGATTCTTTGCAGACAGGAATTGGTCCTCTTACGGATTGTGAAATTATAATAAAGTAATGGGGGGCTGCTTTAACGATGCTTGACGCATTGCCAAATGAGATCCCTCGCACGTTCACATGGGAGAGAGAAAGAGGACGGTGGGTGGGTCAGGCCCACTTCCCTCTTGCCTGAGACACGCCGGCAATTCAGCGCCGGCACAGTTGAGAGGTGGTGGTGGTGGTGGTAAACTTTATTGAAAGGGGAAGGGGTAAGGGGGAGGTGGCTGAGGGGACGGGCTCAAGTAAGGCCCTGGGCCTGCTTGGCCTTCTCCGCCCAGTCCACCAGTTCAAGCTGTCGGTCGACGTCCCGGAACTGAGCCAGGCTGTCCAGTCAGTCTCGCTGCTGACGGGGGGATGAGAGAACGGGAGCGAAGTGCATTCCCACATTATGTGTGTGAGTGTTCCTGTTTGTGAACAGAGCCTACATTGGTCGCTTTCCTTGCCCCCTGTGATCTTGTTAATGTACTTTGGGTCTACAGTTAGAGCATTGTAGCGATTCGCATTTTGTTGTTGCTGTTGCTGCTGTTACGTCAGAACGTGGCTCGTACCCACGAGGAGGGTTGGCCACGCTGGAGGTAATGAACAGTGCACCCAACAGAAGACAATGACGAATAAGCAAAAACAATCAAAACCAAAGCATCGGGTAGCTCGAGCAAAACAAAATAATGAGAGCACCCATTCGCAAAACAAAATAGGGAAATCGAAGCCAGCCTCATGGTAAAGTTTGAACTTAAGGAGAAGAAGAGAGGAAAATTAGGTGGAAAAGGCAGGAACGTTAACCGCAAGAGAATCTTCTGGTTTGCTACGCTGTACTTGAGGAAAAGTAAAAGGGAGAAGGAAAGGAAACGAAAGAGAAATAAACAAACAGGGTGGGGAACGCTCGGGAAGTTCAGCATCTCTAGCGGGCCACTCGAACGTAAAAACTTCAACAGCGCCTGTATCGATTTATGATTTTCTGGTGTGACGATCATAAAGGTCATCATTCCATTATCGTCTGCTATACGAAATCGGCCAATCGATGAGACGGGTCGACGCTGTCTCGAGCGACTGCAACAGTGTGTGCTGTATAACTACAGACAGCGGCACAGAACGTGTCGAATAGTTTCCTTACTGCCGCAATGGTCAAAAGCAGCACTATCTTCTTCGAAATCAGACAGCGCGAAACTGACGTGGGGCAATGATTCGTACAACACGAGCCTCGACTCACAGATAAATGTTTTGTTTTAGTTTTTTATTTTAGTATTCTAGCACTTACAAGGATATATTTCACACAATAAGGAATTCCGCAGGCTCAAATCTGACTAATGAGAGGCGATGTGAGGTTGTTGTTTGCTCATCTTGAAACGAGTGAGCTGTAGCGCGGGAAGGAGACGAGGGCACCGGAAAACACAAAAGCAAAAAAAAAAAAAAAAAGACGCGATGTGAGTGCAATATTCTGTGCCTTCTCGTGTCTCTGCTCCGTGTCCACGCTACAACTGACTCGTTTAAAATGTGTCGACACATTGTAAACTTTGAAATTGTGAAGCCTTGTTCTGTGCATCGCAATGGCAACGAAATTTTCAAACTCAACTAAAGTCCTCATTCCGATATTCCACGGGGGGTAGTCGACGCGTATCACATGTATAAAAATTCGGCCTCGTCAAACTTCTGTCACCCTGCATTACAGAGAAGTAAAATACGTAAGTGGCATGATTTTCCGATGCGCCCTTCAAACCTGTCATGCATCACGCGCCTTCGTGTATATTACTGAATGTGCAATAAAGCACTTAATTGCGAGTCAGCGCTAGCGATTTCTGAATATTTGTTCGTTTCGCACTTTCTTTTATTTTCAAGGTGTTAACCTACTAATGCGTCCCGCTTGGTGTTTTAATACAGCACTACCTTCCCTTCCGACGTGGAAAGCTATATATTTGGTAATCGGACCTAACCTTACCATATTCCTTTCCAATAGTGAAAGCAAAATATGTTGTGAAAGTGAGGCTCAGCGACAGTGGGCAAACTACGGCTCGAGATAAATCCAGATGGAGGACTAATTCCAGGGCAGAAATGGGGCTGGACGTTTGTGCTGGAAACTCGGTGTGTTCCGTAAGGAATAACTGAGTGGCATATCATCCGCACACTCGAAGCTTCTCTATTGCATCTGTTCTTGAAAGCGGGATCAGTAATGCCATGCAGGCTGTGGGTAATTAAAATAAGCAAATAAATCGCTCTCTGCACGCCCTCTTCGCTCGACAAGCTTCATCGACATGTTCGTTGCCCATTACGTCACAGTGACTTGGGCCTCCTCATGAGCTCCTATATATGACTACACGGGAAAGATCATTTAGATCGGCACCCCGCTGTGCCGAATTCCATTAGGTTTAATACATCTGAAAAAAAAAAGCAACAAAAACGCTGAGATGTGCCGACTGTGATAACAAATTTTTTTATATAGACCATCAGTTCCCTTTTCAATTTTTTTTACAAATGCTAAAATTGCGAAAGTAAAAAAAAAAAAAAAATGAAACCTCGAGATTACAACTCTATCATCGAAACGATATATAACCATGGTGCAATATACGAGCTACCTTTGTTGGTACATAAAACGGCGACCTTGATGTAATATACACTTTTTCTGAAATATATCACCAAACATTTAGTAAGACTTGCGAAACCCTGGTGAAATGCTGCTATTTCGTATATCGCATTTGTCTGCTTGAGATGCTCTAACATATGCAGAACACCGATAACTGTTTGTGGTCAATAGTAACGTGTTTGTAAATTTAGTACTTCTATATTGAAAGTTGCCAATTTTCGGGAGATTCTTATTAAGAAACATAGGTCCTAAGCGAAAATTTACGTGCCGCAGAGCACAGGCTTTCCTTTAAATTACAGAAATGTTTCGACGTTGCGGCTCACTGCGACTAGGCCCGTGTGCCACACTTCTAGATGCTGCCGTGACTGCTTAGATCAATTCGGGGTCATGCAAGCAGCCTTCAAATATATTTCTGCCCCGAATTCGTGCACTCAGGAGTACGAATTTGGAAACGTGAGATGTCGGAAATTCGCCTAATTATGTACACGAGTGTGCAAAGGTCGTGATAGAGCATTTCAATATAATACAAAAAGCTACACTGGGAATATATACTTCCTTTTTTTCTTTCTATCTCACTCAACGGCAGAATATATACGTTTTGGATGCGTGAAACAAAACTCAAACCAAAAAAAATGGGCTACTGCTAGAAATGAACGGGAACAAATTCTCAAATTAACAAAGCGCCTATCGTTAACAATTAATACTATACTGGAAACGGTTGTGCAGTGATATCCACCTTAGACACTTTTCTTTTCACCTACTGTAAAGAAAAAAATCATCACGTCTATGTTCCATAAAATGTATTTCCATAATCGCACGCTTAGTTCGCTCTCGATAGCAACGGCATCTTGCGTTTCATCACTAGCTGACCATCGGCTCAAGGTCAGCGTTCGATTTTCTAATACTACTGAATACAGCCATTCATAGTTCCCACAAGCTTGACGAGACTACAATTACCTGCCAGATAAAACAGTTTTCATTATTGACGCCAATCTATTCCGCAAAGCGCTTACTATTAGGTTTAGCAAATCTTCCACACACGTGCCAAGGATTTTCTGTTTCAGTTTTGTCAGCCGTGTTCACTGCCCGTTTGTGCTTTCCTTTTCATAGTGCTCACGGAATATTTGCCATTTATCCTCGCACGTATTTATTTTTTGTGTTCCCGAACCCTCTGCCCTCTTTCATGCTTCTGAGGGCAGAATAAATAAATGAATAAGTAGCGCCATACGATCATCTTTTGCAGACATGGAATGCCGACTGAATCTTGGGGTCATCTTACTAGCCTGCTTGGTGCTCCATGCGCAAGCATCTGTGATTGACATCCTCAAAAAACATTTTGCAAAGGAAGACATCTGTGACAAGCGTACGTATATGCTCACGTAACACAGCGAAGAAGACGCGCCCGTATTTATTCTCAATACAGGCCCGCCTTATTTGGAGACCATCGCAGGCGGGCATGTAATTGACTTTTAGACTGATTCAAATAATGCCGAGGACTCGACGTACACTCGTGGTCATAAGCACGCGAACCAGGGGTTCTATGAAAACGGGAATTGACTGGTCAACTCAAGTTGACAACCTCCAACTGACGGATGCACTGCGATATTTTACAAGAACAATAGTTGATTGGAATAAACTTTGTGATGAAGTCGTTACACTAATTATGCAAAAGAAGGTGAGGCGTGCAGGCAGGACACAGGAGTAGAGAAGTGGACAACACGAACGGCGACTATCAACTGAAGGGAGCACTGAGGCGAAAAAAGAAAGAAGACACAAAACTCATCTGCGCAAGCTTTCAGAAAAAGCGATTTCAGCCATAGAAAAGAATGTACAGCCAGTAAAACTCAAGCCGTCGGCAGTAAAGCAACGTGCGCTTGACCTCCTGTCAAGACACAATCTTGATAGGGTTGTCTCGAATGTCAAGAAAGCAAAATCCCTCACCTTAGAACTGTTTTTCTCGGCGAAGACCCATAAGCAAGAAATTCTTTTTCGTGCTATAGTGTCAGAGAAAGGGACGTGGCAGGTCTGTGTCGCTAGTTACCTACAGAACTGCGTAGCTTCACTAGTTTTTTCAGACCCCTTTTGCTTGCGTAATTCTCGGGCACTAGTTCAGTATTTGAGAGAGGAAAATCCTGGTGATTGTACAGCTATTAGTATGGATATCGAAGACCTGTATTATTCCTTGCCGCATGACGGGTTGCTAAATTCCGTAAATGAGTGCATTAAAGAACAAGTGCAAAAGTCGGCTTTTAATGACAGATGCGGCGTTTCCACGGGAGCTTTTCTAGAAATTCTTTCAATGTACTTGAAGTCGACGCTGATTGGGTGGAGAGATGGCGTTTTTCTGCAGAAATCAGGCATTTGTATTGGCTCAAAGGTTGCCCCTATTCTTAGCAATATTTACCTGAGTAAGGTTGACAGCTGCTTAGAGAAAGCCTTAGGTGATAGTGTTATCAAGATATTTCGTTACGTTGATGATTACCTGATTTTCTGCAATAGGGAAGAATTCGATTCCGCTGCTACCTCAGTAAGTGAGAAATTTAAACTTTATGGAGGAGGATTAAAGTTTAACAAGGAATTTCCTTAGCGACGCGTAATTCAGTTTCTTGACATTTCCTTGGTCTTCGAACAAAATCACGTTTGTTGGCAGTACTCCCCAAGATCTTCGAAGCCGTTGCTAAAGTTTCAATCCAAGCATTCCAAAGTAGTAAAAAACGGAATTGCCATGTCATGCCTTAAGTCTTCTCTCACCAGATCCCGTATGCACAAAATGAGCGCCAGTTTTAATGCGCAGATCCGGCGCCTATTAGAAGCAGGTTATCCTAGTGTAGCAGTGGCCACTGTGGCTGAGCGCCTAAAGAAGTCGGTTTCAAGGGGGACGGACTTGATTACAGAAAGCAGTAATAGCAAAAAAAGAGTAGTGGCTATTCCGTACATTCATTCAGTGTCGCACAGGCTTAAAAAAGTTGCAAGTAGATATGATGTTAATGTTGCTTTCACTGCTCCCAATAAGCTAGGTAAGATATGCGCTGCCGTACAGAGGAAAAAGGAGCAGATAAAAGGCAAAAAAGAACAGATATTTGTCCAGTGAAGCACAATAAGAACAACAGTTTTACTGACTGTCGTATGGGTGTGGTTTATAAAATTCCCCTTAGCTGTGGCCAGTTCTACGTAGGGCAAACGCGACGTTGTATCAATCAGAGGCTAATGGAACATAAAAGGTCGTTAACCGGCGGATCGCCTTCTAATCTTTCGCTACATTGCCAAGATTGTAACTGCACGCCAGAGTTAGATGAATTCGCCATATTGTACAGGCATAAGAATGAAGATACGCGTCTTATGGCAGAGGCATGGCATATCTATCATGGTGGAAGTGCATGCATGAGCCAGCCTTCGATTACTTTACATGAGGAAGAGATTAAGTGCCTTAACAGTTATCTTCCATGTAGACCGGCCCATGTACCCGACTGACACCTGGTGATACCATTCCTAAACCTCTTTTTTGCATAATGAATCCTTACCAACTAGCTCAGCTTTCTGTCGTTCTCGTTACACTAAATTCTTTATCCCGTTTTCAGGCGCACCTGCATTCATGACTCAACCGCACATAGTTTATTTGCTCCTTCTTTTCATGCAGTCTGTCCTTTTGCCATGTTGAATTCAAGTGTCGGCATGATTGCTTGAAGCGTATGTTTGTATGAATGTACTTGTATGTCCCCACCCTGCTAAGACCTTGTAGAAGATCGCAGAATCTATAAATTAAAAAAAAAGGTTCGCAATGCCAAGTCTGAAGGGCAGTTTTTCAGGTTGAGGTAACGTACCATGGCACTGAAATAAAGCGGATTTTTTTTTCGCAGAACCCCAGGCCCACATGCTTTTGATCACGGTCTAAGTTAGTAGGCTGTAAAACAGCCATGTCCACATACTGGACACGCCGAATGCCGAAACAAAGGAAGTGTTAACATTTCACCGCGCTTCAAGCTCTGTTTATATGAATGGGCAGAAATTATTCGTCAAAACTTCTCAGCATATATTGGTACATATGGTCACAGGTGATCGACAATACAACATTAAATTGAAACCTAGGAGTGAGCCTCACTTCTGACCCTCGCTGTGCACTCTACTGTGTGCCGGTGGCTCCTTTGGCATGAGCAAGTTCAAGCCTCACACTTTGCTTCAACTTTGAGGTACTTAAGGCAGTGAACGACGTTCAACAAGCATCAGTATATGCTCCTTACTCATGTTGAAATAGTTGAGTGCAAGCAAAGTGCGATGAAAGTCACGAACTTGTAAGTATATCCTGGCATCAAGGGTCCTATAACGTGTGGGGATGCGTGACTCTCCCGCGTCCCCTGATATCTTGTTTTCCCGCATAGCTCCTCTCTTCGGCAGTGCGGCTTCGCCGCGTGGCCTGGCGCCCGCGGCGGTTGGAGTGGTTGAGGCGCAGTGCGAGAGATGGCGCGAGTGTTGCGCTGCCAGCGCCTCCTCACGGCAGGGTTACTTGGGGGTGCGGGAGAGATAAGGGGCTCTCTTGGGTTGCGGGCCGGGGAGCGCCGCGGACGTCCCGCGCGGGCGCCGATCCATGCTTCTGCGAGACCGTCTCGCGTGGCCGCCTTCGAACGCGCCACCGTTCGCGTGACCGTACGCGCGAACGACCAGGCGTTGAGATCCAGCATGGGGCGAACATATTCGCTCGTTATCCGGTCGCGGTGAGTCGGACTTCTAGATTTGTCGTGCGCCCATCGGCATGTTTTGTGGATAGCAACTCGGCTAGCAGGCATTGATCTATGAAAGGTGCAATAAATGCCCTTGTGATTGTTTGCACTACTGTGTTGTCGTTCCGTTGTCCCAAGAGCATGGGTGTGAGAACCCCACAAACGTAAAACGATTCCAATATGTTTTTATTCCAATCCTCTAACGTCAAATTTACGTAACCACCGACGCAAGCATCGGGCGGTGACCTGCAGCGTTGTCTGAACAGCCCAATCCAACGCTCTCCTCGTTCACTTTTGTTTGCTTTCAAAACGAGCAACATTGCCTACACTGAGCAGCTTGTCCCATCTAAGTGGCTTACAAGAGGCAAGGAGCACGCTCAAGTGGAGAGCGATTCAATAGAGCCGAGCTACTGCACTGAAAATCGATAACCAGATGAAGAGGGTGTTGCGGGCGTCTGCGATTGGTCCGCTTTCCCTAAGTTAGTTTGTGGTATCTGGTAACAAATCGCGGCGGAAGCAACGAAAGCTTAAGAATGACGCTAAAATGGACTCTCAGCAAACATGAGTTGGCAGAACGAGGTCGTAAATGTGCCGAAAGAGCTCGGAAACGTTACACGGCCACGCAAAAAGTTTTAGTATACGGAAATAAACCCATGCTCTCCGGCACGTACGAGTAGCCACTGCCTGAGCGATCGGTGGCAGCCATCTTTTATTCCTTTTGTAACAGGGCAGCCTGCGGCTATTCAGAAGAAAATTCAGTTTTGTTCGGCATATTAATGTATCGTTAACGCGTAGACGTCACTTTGACGTGGTGAGCTTTTGCGGTTTTGTGACGTCGTGCGACAGGCAGGTGAAGTGGGTGCAGCTCGAGAACTTTCGACCAATAGCCAAGGGCTAATGGCGAAAAGGCGTCGAATAAGAAATGACTATTATTCTTTTGTTCTTTCAAATCACGCATAATCAGTCTGTATACGTCATATCAGATGAGGAGCTATCGTGGTTTTCATGACGTCGCTGATAGACAGGCGAAGTGGGGGTGGTCCGAAAAATGTTTGACCAATCGCGGAGGACTGATTGCAAAATTGGAATAGAAAAGTTTGGAGTGGCTTTACGTTATAGCGCCCCAAAATAAGATTTAAAACAAAAGTCCCACGAAAGCACAATTTTATCACATCGTAACATCGTCATGAAATTCTCGTGTCACTGTCACCTAAGGTGTAACCCTGTGCTCGCGTATCTGACTACGTGGGGTCTTTCCCGGCAGGCAGTATTTGTATAGTCACCTCCAACGTTTGGCTACCAACGTTGCCGATCAAACACAGAAGTATGGTGCATTCAGTTTAAAACCCAAAAAGCAATTAAATTTGTGTCGGAAATTTTGAATGTCCTCTCGAGTTTCCTGACCAGTAACTTTGTTTTTTTCTTCCAGTTAGTAATCGCCTAAAGACATGCGTCAATGGATTCGAAGGGCTCGAAGTGCGGTATTTCAAGAACAGGGTACGGTATGCGAGTGGCCATTCTCGATATATTGTGAACTATGTAGGCAGCTTCTTTCCCCTCTTGATACGAAGCTGTGTGCGTGCACATGCATGTGTTTGCGTGTGTGTTTGCGTGTGTGTTTGCGTGTGTGTTTGCGTGTGTGTTTGAGTGTGTATGAGTGTATCTGTTTCTGCGGATATCTGTGTGTGTTTATGTGTAGGTGTGGCACCCCTACCCGCCGTGACAGTCCAGTGGCTATGGCGTTGCCTTACTGAGCTTCAGGTCCTGGGTTCGATCCCGGCCTCGGCGGCGGCATTTCGACGGGTGGACGTTAAGCAGCTCCATAGGTGTTCAATAGAATCCCGAGTCCCCCCCTCATTACGGAGTGCCTCACCAATTGAGATCACAATTGCCGCGCGTAAAACTCCAGAATTTTAATTTTAATTTAAATACACAATTTAAATACGCTCACCCCGAAAGCTTCAAGAAAAAAAAAGAAACCTTTACAGTACATCCAGCTCAAATTACTTCTACGATGGAAGGAGCCACAGCTTAAAACTTCATTAATTCTGACCAGGTGGTGCACGCCGAAGTAACTTTCACGAGAGTTTCACAGTGATGGTTATTACAGCTTAAATCATACAGTTCTCGCATCGTCCGTCGCAGCTATCATCATAATTACTTGCCAAAAGAAAAAGTCGCCAGAAAGGAAAACTAATTTGTCTCCAACAGCGCCTCACTCTTACCCTTAATGTAAGGGGGTTAACCATGAGACGTACTAGCGCCCTTGAGGGAGCGAAAATTGTTACTGTGTGTGTGCGCGTTCATGCGAATGAGTGTGTCTGTGATTGTATGTGCACAAGTGAATAAACAAAAGCAATTACCTCTATTTGGTTTTCCGGCTAGGGTAAGTAAACTAACGCAGGAACGTTTTTTTCCTGAGAGGGAAGTGTAGGCGGGAATGCTTAAAACAAGATCTCCCGCGTAGCGAAGTTGTGCAGGTGAACGAACTGTGTCGTTCTTGAGACGATAAGGGTGCGAATAAGTGTGCTCTAGGTTCACCAGCGCACACGCCAGGCGTCCGTGGAATACTGCTAGTTTAACGTATTGATAAGGTTCGTGAAAAAGGACTCGGAGAGGAGTATACTCCTATAATGCCTAAGGAAAAGACGGTCTGAAGGTTTGAACTTAACTATAGCAAGCTTGGAAAAACAAGAAAGTTTTATTGGCTCAAGTTGAAGGTTTTAATAACGAAAAAAAAGTTGATGATTCTCAAATAATGGACACCGTTGACGCAGGAATATTTCGGTAGTCTGCACGTTAAGCAACAAAGCGGCTATAATTGAAGACCTCCGAGCTGCGGGGGTGGGTGCCTTTTTCTGCAGCCTGCTTGCACTAAAATGCCACGGACAACACTTTCAAGGAAAGAAAATAGCAACAAGTTATTTGCGCAGCGAATGTTATGTATTCTATTCCATCCATGAAAAGATCTGGACCAACAATTTAGTAATGGTAAAATATTCACGCAGAAACTCGTCTGGGAGTTCCCCACATTGTGCGTAAGCACTGCCCCACATGCTCAGCTCAAGGCAGTCCAGTGTCATTATCAATGTCACGAAACTTGATTCGACCAGCATAAGCCCTTGCCCAGCATAAACCCTTATCAACCTCATCGAACATGATCCGGCCCTTATCAACTCTTACCAGGCTTTATCAACTTAGGTGTCCAGCGAAGCTGTTGCAAAAACCACCACTACAATTAGTGAGGCGGGTGTGCAGTGCTTGACTGATGGTTTGCGTGCTTGTTCTGAGTATTATTGAAATTTATGCTGTTCTGTTTGTTCTGTGGTTTTTTTTTCAATGAATGTATGCACTGTTCGCTTCACTTTGCTGAGCACTTACAGTCGCTGCCTTACGTAGGTATGAGCTATTGCATTTTTTGCTTGCTTACGGAGTATCAGCCATTGCATACGAGGGTATGAGCCATTCATTGTCCTACGCGACGGGCGGACGGCTTTCTCTTCGGGTAGGCACAGAAATGCTTACGCATTTAAAATAGACTGCATCCCGCAGCCTTATTGTTGGTGGAGTGTTCGAACAAATCCCACCACATCCCGTTAAAAAAGAAGAATGAGCAGCTTGACCGATCTTTTACGTGCAGACAAAACTGTGCAAGAGAGCGTTTTGCATTCTGTTGTAATCTGTCGCTATCATCAAGAGAATCGAACTTGCGAGATCGCCCCCAACCGCAAGACTCCACAGCCACTATGATTTTGCGGTGGGCAAGGTTTTGTACGCAGACAATAAAATCGAGCGCTCATTTTCTCTTTGACCTCTAGACGGAAACGTACACTCAAGCCGTCGTTTGATCGATAACAAATGGGTACTGCCATATTTTTTCTTCTGGGCGCGCGCGGAGGGAGGAGGTCAAATGAAGGTCAACACAATATAAACACCAAAAAGTAGGTTCTTTTGGGCAAGCCCCTGAGCACCCTGAATAATTTACTCTGAGACTTGCTGCTTCAAATAAGTTCCGGTTTCAACAAAAACAAGGAAAGGGGGACGAGTCATGACGTCACGGTACACCGGCTCGCTCCGTTCCGGCGATTGCAGGTGCTGCCAAACGCGAAGTCAGGCAGACACGCGCAGCAGACTTGCTTACTTTTTTTTTTTCGACGAACAATGCCACCATACGTGTTCTTATTGCTGCACGTCTGTGTCATTACGTCACAACGGTGTTAATAACGCCAGGTGTCTGGAATTTCGAGAGCGACTTTGGTAATTAAGGTATCTTATCAGCGCTTCCCAAAACATCCCCGCATCGCTATGTGCCATCCTTCTCTATAGACACCTGAAAGCGAGTCACAAGAGTTTCGACAATTTCCAAATTGTGCGTCAGTATCTCTCGAGATGTCTAGCATTCACGAGGTGCGCGCCCTTCTAATTTACGTTCTCTTTACCTTCACCTCTGCAGCTCAGCGACCAAGGAACTCAAGACCAGCTCATGGGTTGTGTCAGGCGGAGGCTTGTGGAGAGACACATCGTCAGGATATGTGACGGCAACAACTCGGCAAGTATAACTCTTACTTTCGCTTTACGAGCGTACTCAGTACAATGAGTCAAGGAGTGAACAACAGCCGCGATGTTCGCTTCGGTGCATAGACTATTTTACGGAAGCGTTTAGGTGCCGCCATCTTTGGCTGTTAACGCCGCTGTTTTCTGTCTTTAACGATGAAGTGCGCTTTACTACAGTCGATTCGCAAGCATGAAAATAGTTTTATTTGTGATGGAAGTGTCTGATCGTTTCTTTATTTGCTGATGGTTACATAACTGAATCCTTATACCTTATCGTCGTGTCACTGCTGCTCTACGGTTGGCTAGAGCTTAGTCAAGCTGCACCGATGCAGCTTTTTCCTCTGGCCCCCTATTTTCGCAGTAACAATGTACTATCTGCGGCGAAAATAATAAAACTTGATTTATTTATTTATTTATTTATTTATTTATTTATTTATTTATTTATTTATTTATTGATATATTGATAAAACATAGGAATTGTTTGTGCAACAGGCCAAGACGGCGGCGCCCGTGAAGCCTATATAGTCTATAGTTGGCGGTTGTGCCTCATCATTCGTAAGCTCCTCCTCAGCAAAAAAAAAAGGAGTTTCAAGGTATACCGTAATCCTCTCATTTAGCCGCCGTCCTCCTCGTCCGCTCACTTTCCTCTCCATCGCGTCCGAGCATGATTCGCTTAGTGTGGTCACGTGCAACTTCCACGTGACCGCACTGACTTCTAGCGCCCCCAAAGGCATGTTTTTTTTTCCCCACGTAGTATGGTTTACGTCAACATCCGCACGCGGCACGAGTAAATATTTACTGCATGGTATCCAGTTTCAACCGAGGAATAACAATAATAATAATAGTAATAATAAATGTAGTAGGACACGCACTAGAAGCTACTACTATTTGTTTCCGCCCGCAGCGTTGAAGGCTTAGGAACTTTCGGGGGGCTAGCGGTGCTCCATGTAGGAGGAGGGTACAGGGGCAAAGGGAGATTGGCGCTACCTTGCAGCTAATCTCAGGACCTTAATCTTCCACAGGCAAGCAGTAGCTCACACAGAACGTAAGGAACGCCGGCATTACACTTTACACTGGACCAACTGGTTCTTCCACACTACAATTAGAAAAATTGTCATACCCTTCTATAGCATACGAGCGCACCTAAGGCATGTTGGGAACGAAGGAGTATTGAGGTGTAGGGAAGGTCCTTGGCAGTGGAGGTAAGCGCGCGAGATGCAGTGAATCCTGCACAAGAAACAACCATATGACAAACCCCGTTTGTTAACCGAGTGCATAGTCCGTTGGAAAATATCGCTTTAAAACACACACACACACACACACACACACACACACACACACACACACACACACACACACACACGCACACGCACACGCACACGCAGACACACACACACACACACACACACACACACACACACACACACACACACACACACACGCACACGCACACGCACACGCAGACACACACACACACACACACACACACACACACACACACACGCACACACACAACGGCTACGAATACAGTGATGCGCGGAGGGCAACACCGCCCGGTGGCGCTGTAGTAAACCAAGCTTGGCGTCACGTGACACAACTCCACTCTCGCATTGGTGGAAGCACACTTGGCATCACGTGCGCATCCAGTGGAGGCACCTTGTGACGCGCTTCCGAGGTCTGCGCTGCGGAGGGTGATCAACGAGAAGAAAGCGTCGTTCATCAAACTAAGATTTTCAGCAATCTAAGATTTTAAAGAAAATACAGTGTGCGCCCTTGGGGATGTTTGGAGTGAAGAATACGCCCAAGAAGTAGTTAGAATCACTAACATCGCCGCTCTATAAAATGAAAATTCATGTGCCACATATGCATGCGACATATCCAATAATCTCATATAAACACACATGCTTCGCATGTGTTTTTATATAATCCATATGGCATTATTGGGTATGTGGCACATGTGTCATATAAGATTTTATTGGTAAAAAAAGTGAAGTTCATTTGTAGAAGAAAAGGGCATAGTGGTTTGATCCGAGGCACATTCGGTCATCTATCCCCTCCCTCCCCATAGGAAGAATTGATGCGCGAAGAGAAAAAGGTAGTATGGCCATGAAATCGACTAAATATCGTCTGGTCAGGTAGCACATTTGGAAAAAGAAGAAATACAATTCCTCACGGTCACTGAATAAATGAAAGGTCTGTCACAACCCGGTTCTGAAAAATCAACTGTTCTATCACTGGTTCTGTCGCATTCGCGCTTTATTTTTTCGATATGAAAACACTTGCGTAGCGATAAGAAAAGCAAGAAATGAATACATAAAAATATTTCGTAGACATATGTGTCAATCTGAGGAACTGATGCATCGTGGACATCGAAGCTGCGTATATGCGAGTTTTCGCACCGTTCGGAAATGATATATGAGTCTATTAGCTGGCTCTTTGAAGTGACGATTGACCACCTACGGTGCCTGCGCGTTCTCATCGGCGCCCTAGTCGTGCGGCTGCATCGGAATCCCGACGACGCCGACTGTGTCGCTGTCCCCATTCTTTGCCATCGCAGCCGTACCAACTCCCAGCGCACCTACAACGAGAAACAGAAAAAAAAAGAGATGAAGCGAAAAAAGAAAATCGCTGTACAAAAAAAAAAAGAACGATAAGTCTGCTCAAAGAAGTTTATTAGGTGTACGCGAGGTAACCTTTATTTTATAGTCATCCATAATCACGTTGTGATGCAACACTTTGGCACTCCGACACAGGTTATACCTTGCTGCTCAACAGCGAAAACGGAGCCGGCTTTCACCGCACGAAAGCTGCTGCGAATACTTTCGTTAACAGCTTCGCTGTAGTGACAAATTAAACTACGAGTTTAACGTCCCAAGCTGAGCTGCAGCGGTTGAGCTAAGTATTAATTTCAACCACCGGGGAGCGCAGATTCATCTAAATGTAGATGTGCCAGTAAATGTAAATATGCATGCGCTGCGCCTTCATTGGTTTCTGACACCAGGAATCAGTGATAAACGGAACCAGCGACCCTGTGCTCAGAGGCATAATGCTGTAGCCGCCGATCCACCGTGACTGGCAATCGCATTACTAAGTTATCCCGAATAAACTAAGAGCACGAAGGTTAGACTTGCACCAAATAAAGAGGGGAACGAAAACACATCGCTCACTTTTCAGTGGCTTTCTTTTGTTTTGCGACACAAACAGTTACACGATTCACATACGCCCCCCCCCCCCCCCCCCCTCCACACACAGAAACGATGACAAATAAAAATAACTTAAGGAAGGCCGACACGAACAAAATATGCACGAAAGGCACAAAAAAAAAAAAAAAACTTCAAAGTCATTGCGTCATGCGAAGGCGGATGACCAGTGGAGCTGTGAACATCGTGGCGAGAAAACTTGGGGTACAGAACTTATTGCGTCTCTCATTCTTAGTAACGAAGGTCACAATTGCTTTGTGGTCGCTGTGATTTAGACTGATCGGCATATTCGCAACCGCAAACACATTCTGTGATGACGTCAAATCGATGCACGTACGCCGCTGGGTAGTCGGTTGGGCCGGAGCGGTGTGGCATCGCAAGCGATATGCCTGCATCACGAAACGCTTAAACCACTCCCTTTGCGGTCCTGACCCATCCACTTTGAAATCAGCGACAACGACCACAGAGGTAGTGGCATCGTAACTAACCCGCGCAAAGTGAGTAGCCATGAACTTTACAGGGATATGAGTTATTGCATTTTTTGCATGCTTGCTCACGGGGGCATGAGAGCTTACGGAACTATATGAGCCATTGATGATTTTAGCTTTCGTGTGCGAACACGAACATTTTTATGGTGCTCTAACCATACTAAGCTCCGCTGTAAAAAGAAGTAAAGAAAGAAAGAAATCAGCAGAGCCGACTCATTCTCATGCTCACGTTACGGAGCTCCCACATTCCATGCTCCAAAACTACGTCACAATATCTTAGAATAATCCAACTCACAAGGAATTTAAAATTTCAAACTTGGAACGCGCGAACTCCTCAACCTAAGTGTGAGTATCGTGATCGCCTTCCTTTCCTCTTTTCCATTTTTTTTTTCGTTGAGGCGGGGGTGGTGGGGCGGGCCCGGATCAGGTTTTCATGCTGGTTTACGTTGATAAGTCTACATTCGGAGGCTGTGCATTAATTATATACAACTGAAAAGACCAGACAGATAGCTTGCTTAGCGACCATTATTGGACCAACTTTGACCTTGCACCATTCTGTTTTTCCTTTGTTCGCTGGCAGGAGGAAATTCTAGTTGGCTGCATCAACACATCTCTCAGGGAACATGTGGTAAGCACGCCGAAACACGATAGTCGAGCGCGGTCATTTGTTGATTGAAAATATCGCTTCTCAATGTTGTTCCAAAGCCGACAATGCAGTACTCAGTCGTCACCTGAAATATGCATCTGATATGGTGTCTAAAGCGGCCAATGTTGGCACGCCACAAGTAGCTGTAAATAAACGTGCAAAAGATGTGTCAGTATCACTATCACAGAACTGGCGGATAGAAACTAATAATTTCCAGCCTAATGTAAACATTGTCTTTTGAACAGTTGATGGTAATGCTAACGAAAGCACCTGTGCTGTTTCAAGCGCATTTTTTTTAACGGATATCTCGAAAGTAGTGCTTGTCTGGGGATTTCTAAGGAGACACTACTCTAAGGGCGAAGTGGGGACGGAAGTGGTTGCCATCACCGGTATTGGCCCTGAGCTAAAGCTTTCAGCTTAATACGAGGCTTTTATCCGAAAGTGTTGGCTTTGACCTTACTTCTCCACGAAAACCATTTACTGTTTACCCTATCCTTTTGCATAAGCACTGCTTATAAATACAGTCTTTCTTGGCAAGTTATCATCCCTTACAACCGATCGTTGAGATAGCGCAGTGTACAAATGTGCGTCAATCCCTTAGCTCTGGTGAAGGTGATATCGGTTCGCGGGGTGGTATTCGTGCCGGTGGAACAATCCTGCTGTACCGATGCTACCAGCGGCACTGCAGGTGGCATTGGTGCTGGTGGTACAACCGTGCTGTATCAGTGGTACCAGTGGCACCGGTACTCATGGTGGTACTGGCGCCAATGATATAGCTGTGTTGTACCGGTGGTAACAATGTTATCGGAACCGGTTGTACCACCGTGCCGTACCGGTGTACTGGGTGGTATCATTGATAGGAAAGCGGTAGCACAACGGTCCGGTACCGGTACCGGTGGTGCCAGCGTCCACCATCACCGCCCGGTGGTACGTGGTAAGGGGAGCGTTCTCTCAATTCTTCCCACAGCTAGCGTTTTGAGACACTAGACAGTTTTAGAATAGCGTTTGTCGCATTACGTACGTTAAACGCAACCACCTTTGGGAGACGTTGCGGTGCGTGTCCTTTCAAGTCTTTTAGTTTACCTTACGAAAACACAAAAGTAAAGAAAACGTTATAAAACAGGGCGCCGTCTGGTATTTCGTGCCAAACGTATCCAAACCAAGACGGTCCATCAGCAACCATCCTGCTGTTGCTATGTGGACGCGTCTCGTTAGGCGTACGGGCGCCAGAATCGCCGAACGATCTCAGAAATTGGACGTGCTATGCGCTCATCACTAACCTTTCAGGTGAGTTTAGAGAAAGCGAAAGCTCATTACAACAGTTACTGGCGATCAACGCGAGTGAGAGCGTAGCCATCACGAGAATTCACGCTGAAGCGGGAGCCATGGGTGCCGCCATGTTCGACAACGACAGTTCTTAGTGTCCGTAAACATTACGGACGTAAAACGAGGCATTGGTTAAACTCGCCAAATAACGTACGTTATCATAGCGCGCGTAAACCGCAGAAACCCAATAACGTTCCGAGCATGCGCAGTAAGGACGACGCTATTTCTTTACGTACGTAATGCTTTTACGTGCTGTTGCAAACGCTAAACTAAAGATGTCTACTTTCGTGGAGACGCTGCTCCCCTGGTCAAAGACGCCGACGCTGCCAGTTGAGACGTTGCGGGCTTCTCAGAATGATTTATATCGTTCGTACACCCCAGTCTCAACCCCAGCTTGTCCAAGAAAACTTTCTCTTTCATCTATTTCAACTGAAGGTTGAATCGCCTTCCAACTTTTTTTCTTTTGCAGTCGCCCATAGTACGCTGGAGGGTGGCGAGATTCGCGAACAAAATCAGGGTAAGTACTCCAACTAAACACACTCGGAGTGAACGAAACTACATGCGATGACTGCGCCTCATATCGCGCTCGAGTTCACGCTCAAAAAGATAGTCGGGATCCGACGCACTGTGGGAATTCGCGGAGGCCGAGCTTCGATGCAGCTGCTTGGTTGGATGCTAAATGTGCTGACGTTATCTGATGTTTCATTCATGTGCATTCTATGTTGAGTTGTGCATAGATGCGCCATACTTGTCATACGCAGGTGCTATGCTGCTGCGATGCGTGCGTGCGCGCGTGCGCATAGCTAGTGTTGGAGAAATACACGAGAATAAGTTTACGTCTTTCAACCCTAAAGGCGCCCTGCAGTGAAGCACCCCTCGGCCTTCGTGAAAGAACACAGTCAGCGGATAGCACGCGCTCCTGTGGACGTCTCAACCAAATTTTAGTCGTGCGCGCGGCGCGTGGAGCTCACAAGTGGAACGCGACGTCACCTTTTTCTCAGAGACTCTATTTTCAATAAAGACCTATGACTCACCCGCTTCGAAGAGATCGGCGGCTGCCCCTTCGACGTCAGCGGACAGATTCCCATAAAGTGCTACCATTGGCCGATAACTGACATCAATCAAGAAGCGTGTTTGGATCGTACGCTTCTAAGTTCTGCTACTGTGTACATTTATTGACGCAGTTTAACTAAACAGGCTGACGTAAGCGAAAAATCTACTTTCGAATTCCGATAAGAATCACGTACGTGCATAGAGTTTCTCACTACATTACCTAGAGGGAAATCTGGCGCTGCTGCGCTGTAGTATGCATGGGAATGCCGGTATGTTGTGGATTCGGATTGGCATCGTTCTCGTAGAGACAGGGCACCTTGAAGACGCGCTTGGCAAGTACCGTTCCGTCTGTCACAATGATTCATTTTCTACTAGAACAGCACGTGAAAAGCTGTTTTAGCTTTATTATTACGCGAAAACATGTTTTGTTTAACTAAGAGAACTTATTATTGTGTGTACGACTACATGTTACGTAAAAAGTATCAGCGAGCCGCTAAAGTTGGAGGACAGACGACAAGGTTCGCGCTCGCTTTGAAACAGTTGGTCGTCTATTCTTGCTTTTCTTCGCTTGGTCATGCATCGTGGGTGAGTAAAGATGTAATATGCGTGGATGGAAACATTTTATGACGATTTTACTTTGAGAACGGGTTATTTGCGTAGCCATATCCACGTTTTAGACGAAGCCTCTTACAACACCAGCCAACACGAGCCTCGCAGACACATATACCGTCATTCCCATGACGGCACGGTGCCCCCTTAAGAAACTCCCATAGACGGTGGCGCCAGATTACCCTCTAGGTGTTATAGTGAGAAACTCTATGCGTACGTGCTGACGAAGCCGACTAACGTCAGCTCGCGCTCATGCGCGCCTGCCTACGTAGGAGCAAAGCCTTGGCACAGCGCTCAACTCAACTAGCGCGAAACCACGCGAAACGTAAGGTCGGACCACACGCACGCTTGTCAACATGCACACCCTCTCGAACACTCCTGGCTAGACGCCTTGCCAAACATCGCTTCATAGTGAGCTATTGATTGCGGGATACCCTTGCCACTCGCTGCGAGAAAAAAAAAAAAGAACCACGCGTAGCTATCTAGCGCACTGTAACACAGCTAATGGATGAGACACCTGTAGAGGCACCGTGAACTCAACCGTAGGTTGAGGGATACCCTCAGAGTTTGGCGGTTCTAGCCGCAAAATTGGAAGTAGTGACGTCTACGCGAAGATCCCAAATCAAATGTAAACTGTGCGTTACGGTGAAGTTCAGTAGGCGGTGCGTTGTGAGCACTGCCTCGTCCCCTCCTCCCCCCCCCCCCCCCTCCGCTGCGCCGTAGCGTTCGCAGTGCAAGACATTGAAGAAGGGCCGGTAGCACTGCGACAGGATCAAGGGCGATCTTTGATTGGCGGTAACTGCGCTACCTCTGAACGCATTGAAGTACTTTTTGCAGCGAAGTGTTTCGGACTAGCATATTCGAACTTCAGATGCATTTCTCCACTTCGATAAAGAAGCAGTTCAAGGCCCCTTTAAGCGGAGGGAATGATCTGCACAAATTCACATTCGAGCATATCCATACAGCACGGATTCCACCACGCTGTCCGTACCGAGATGCTGTCGGTCTCGCAGTTCAGGTAGGATTGAAAAGAAAGATGGGCCGAAGAAAAGCAGTCGTGGCAACTTTTCGAGCGCTAGCCGCTTGTTCCATGTTGATTTCTTTTTCCGCCCTTCTAGCAGAACACACACACACACGCGCGCGCACGCACGCACACACGCACACACGCGCACACACACACACACACGCACACACGCACACGAACACACACACGCGGGCGCGCGCGCACTTTGTTTCCAGGAAAAAAAGAGGTGGTGGAAACGATAGGCTAAAACCTATTGCTGATGCTTGTACGTTATTGAATATGAACACAGTTATTATAAGTACAGGTGAAATAAATGTGCTCCATTTAGAGAGTACGAAAACTTCTGACAAGGGAGTCAAACATGCAGTTGCTCTCGAAGAAAGAAATCACCAGCACGCACTTTGTTCTTCAGTTAATAAAAATATTAATCATGCAAACCGATACAATACACCCCTGAGGGAGAACTAGAACCGGGCTGTAAATTGTCCCTTGAAAAGGACACATAGCCTACACGTCACAAAACTGCAACCGACAACTGAGAGATACGTTTCCCGTTGAGCTATTAAGTCATGATCATGGTGTCTCATACCGCAGAGTGTTCCAGTCATAGTTCTTACGCGAGCAACTCAGTGACCTGTGACCTCTGTTCACAGATGTGCCTTGGCAAATACAAGGGCAGGGACGAGTCTAGAAGGGAAGGAACGTCTATGCCGATAGACGACGACCTGCTCGAGGCCCCGCAAGTCACGAACGCGCCAGACGACTCCTTGTTGGACTAAAACGAATCCTGCATGGCGTATGGGAAAGCAGGGTCAGTGTTGGACCAAAGTTGGATCGTCGTTAGACGGCATTGGCTCTCAACACCGAACCAGGTTGACCCCACGTAAAATATGCGCACGTGGGCCCTGTTTTCAGAGTGACGTGGAAAAGGGGTGATGTCGAGAGTGCTCAAATCACGACGCCGACTGGGAATAAAGGTTTTCTTCAGCGCACCACGTGATTTTTTTTTTGACTGAGTGACTGACTGACTGATTGACTGACTGAATGAATGAATGACAAAGCAATATTGGACTATCCAGGCCAAGATATAGCTCTGAGTCAACTAAATCTGCGCTACTGCACTATCTGAGGAGCAAGAAAGCCGTCACGAGCATGACAATCGTAGAACTTATCTACTATCAGTTAGCTTGGCCGCAGGTGAAATGGGAAAAGTCTATTTACATGCGAGAAGCAGGCTTTGTTTCTGTCCTGGAATATTTTGGAAACATTCCCGAAAAATCGGCAGACAATCTTACATATACGAACTTCGGCAGAAAAAAAAAAAAAGACTGACGTGGTTCAGTCATACTTCTTACCCTAGTAACTCAGTGACCTGTGACCCCTGTGTACAGGTGTGCCTTGCCAAATACAAGGGCAAAGACGAGGCTAGAAGGGAAGCAACGTTTGTGCCATGTTGTGACATGACGTGGTTCCATATCATATATATATTGAAGCGTATTGATGCGATAAGTTGGTTCCCAAAAAGACGTAAAGTGTTTCTTTGTGTAAATGTGTCTTGCATTAGTTCGCCGCAAATAGTTGATTTTGCAAGAATTGTGTGACACGCTGACTCTTCCCCGATTAACCAAGAAGAATCAACAGATTCCGATATCTTGCGAGGCTGTCCATAAAAAAAAAAAACTGCACAAGGCTCACTGCCACCTTGGCTCTAGTGTGCATTACAGTGCAACGCAAGTACGCTTGGAATTAAGTTCAGTTTAAAGTAGTAGTGCCAGACGTCGAGGTACGAGAATCCCTTTTGCCGGTGTGTGTTCGGAGTTGCTGTGTTCACTTTCGCATTGGGCGTAACTTTGACGCCTGTATTTTGATTAATGAAAGACATCTGCACGCTGTTAATCAAATTGGTCCATCTAACATGCAAGAGCTAGGACGCCTCAGAAGAAAAGGAGTAAAAAAGAAAGATGGCTGCCCCATTGAGATAACCCAACTGTACCCGACAGTTTCTTTTTTTTTACTTATTTTTGTATTGTAGTTCAAAGCTGTACGATCAGCCCGTATGGCTGAGGGAATCGTCTGTGTTCCTGGCGAACTGTTGCCAGCGTCTAAAAATGTCCTTCGTGAGTATTACGCGTGCAACATGTGGACATTTGACGTATCCCTTCATTTGCATCAGCCCGTTTGTTTGTACTCACGATAGCAGGTTATACTTAATGTCTGCATGGTCTCGTGAAGCCTCTTGTCTAAAGCCTCTCATGCATCATATATAAGCATCCGTTAAACCTTTAATCAAGCAACATTTTACTTTGCACGTAGCTAGCTATACTTGGACTCTGCACTGGTTTTGCATGGACTGTTTTTGTCTGAAGCGTCTTGTGTGTCATATGTCTTACAACGAAAGAAAAAATAGGAAAATGAAACAAAGTGGGAGAAGATGCATAAAATAAATGCATATTTTGGAGGCCACACATGTCTTGTTAAAGGGTGCTACAGTAAAGCACCACAACAAACCAAGACGCGTAGTATCTCTGCGCCACGGCATAGCGTTAATTCTTTAATCTGCGCCATGGGGACGAATTTCAAAGCTTCTGGTTCGTAAGTACTCTTTGCCATTGACCGACCGCCTTTGCTAGTGGTATAGCGGAGTGGAGATTGGCTTGGATTTGTTCTTAAGAAGAAATTCCAGTAAACATCTTAGGGCTGGACAAATTATTAATGAAACAACGTAAGCTTATGCGTGTCGGTATGCTTTTAGATCGCAAAAGACACAGTGATGGCTTAGACTAATGTATATACGAAGCGCTTCCGCTTCTAACGATCGTTTATTTTCGCAAATATCTCGCGTACATATTGCAAGCACACAGCTCGCACACGCGCACTCCTACAACTTCATAAATCATGACATCAAGCATGCAGCATATGAAAGCGACAAATAATGATAAAACCAAGTTTAAGAAGTGCGATGTTGCACGATTATGAGATTAGTTTGTACTGCCTTCCGCGCCGAGCCGCTGCTTGCGCGGGGTTGACAAAATTCAATTCTTTTTTGAGAAAGGTGAACATATGGGTTGCGATCTTGTACGTGTTCCAAAATCGAACGGAGGCGGTCCGCTCTTTCCGTCAGAAATTGGCGGTCCGTTCCGTTGCGTTCGTCCGATAGCAGACGACACGGAATGATTGACAGCAGATATCACTTCACAATTGACGTCATGGCGTTCGCCACCGTTCAAACTGACCAACCGTGTGCGGCTCGGTGGAACGGACCGCCTCCGTTCTATTTTGGAACGCGTACAAGATCGCACCCATGGTGCACTAACACGTGCGTCACCAATATATGCAAATTTATTTATACATTCGTAGCGATGGCAGCCGGCCAATAGGAAAAATACTTAAGAGCAAAAATCTCCGTGGATTCGGCTCCTGACCTTCTCATTGCAAGTACTAAACATTTAGTGGATCAGGGATTACATTAAAGGCGAAGCTTTCTGCGCATGCAACCCCAGAGGTTTGCTGCAAGTTTCTCGCTGAACAGATTACTTTTATGTATTTATATTTTTTGAAGTTTATTTGTCCTGCCTGCTTGCAGGAACGGGCGGAGAGGCTAAAGGCTACATAGGCTGACAAAAGGCCTCTGGTCCCATTAGAGTTCGTCACGCATGGCAAAATATTGTACCTCTTATCATTCCGAGCAAATATATATATTTTTTTTTATGCGGCTCAACGTCAACTAGTGCTTGATATAGCTATTCAAGAAATGCGCCTCCGTTGTGCATAATCCCACATTACATCATCACTGTAAAAATGTTTACACCCTTAAGGGTGTTTTCTTGTCGCACAGGTACCATTACACCATTACCGTTAGGGCCTTACAAAAATTTACAGAGGCTGACAAAGCAGCTTTAATTAGACGTGTGATGATAAAATTCGTGGTTGAAAACTATGTTATCACTGTGACAGCCTTGGGCACACAAAAATATCCGACGGGCAGTTTTATATCTCTCCCTGTGAAAATCTCTTGTCGGATATTTCAGTGCGACCAAGGCTTTCAAAATTATTACATAGTTTTCAACTACGTGTTCTGTCATAGCACGCCTAGTTAGAGCGCCGTTGTCGGCCTGTGCAAATTTTTTTGTTAGGCCCTAACGGTAAGGGTGTTACCAGTGCGACAAGAGAACAATCTTAAGGGTGTAAACATTTTTACAGTGCACGATATAAAACATTTACATAAAATATCGGCTCATAGGTATCTCATCACAGAGCCTAATCAAAAACATTTCATGATATGACGCGTTGCATAGGATAAAAAAAAAAAAAAACACGCGCACGCACCGCGTTTGAATATATAACATCTAATTACCCGCTCGACTAAAGCCACATTGCGCGTAGATTTCAACGTCTGCGTTGAATCCGCAGACTTACTTTTAGTTCATTTCACTGCGCAAAAGCATAACGCTCATATTTTTCTGACTGAATAATCGATAGGCCAGCTGCGGCAGTTTTTAGAAATATTCAAGGACATAAATCTGCCATGAGCTTTCGCGCTGCTTCTTTTTAATTCCCCTCAGCATTACCTTCAAAAAAAAGATATCAATTAAACGAAACACTTCTTTAGAAACACTGAAATTAAAGAAAGAAAGGCGGATACACACAAAGAAAGCAACACGACATGAGCGTCGAGTCTTCAAGCCAGGACGAAACAACTCGGGAATTTTTTCATTTCAACTTCGGTTACGTTTTTACTTCTGCTGCTGCAAAAGGTACGTCATATATCGATTATTTTAGGATTAAATTGAATACCGATGACAACCGAGAGCATTAATTTAAAGAAATGCAGCAGATCCAACGTGCCGTGCTTGAGTCTCTATAAAGCGAAGCTCACCGTAAATGCATAAGGAGTGCTGAAGCAGGTGTTTGCGTTTATTCAGTGTGAGTGCGAAGTGAAACTGAATGCTTTATTCCTGTTGGCGAAAACTTACAATGCATCTTCGAACACAACCGGCGTTAAAGGGATTGAAAGATCCAATCTAGCTCACCGCACCATTTGTTTGAGGTACCCGACCTCCCCTTGAAGGCGCAGGTGCGACCGTCCACGTGGTTGCCAGGCGGCGCAGTTGACGCATGCGCAGCCTAAGGCCATCTCCTGCGGTGCCCTCTCTCCCGTCTCATCGCGGGTCTGCCCGTCGCAGCCGCCTCACCCTCTTCACCAGTGGCCAACAACCTCATGCGCTGGGCGGCTCGCCCCCACCAACGCCCCCTCTCCTCCACCTTCCGCTGCCGCGGGCGCCTTCGCTCCAAGATGGCGCTGCCGTCCGCATTCGGATAGCAGACAAACAACGGAGGCGTGCAAAAACAAAGTTCCCAATAGAGGTTCAGAAATTTTGATTACGGGAATTCATCGTGAGTTTTTTTAGTTTTCTTTTTTCTTCTTTAAGATCAGTAGGACATCAGGCAATATGATAACAGGGGCTTGGTGGCGCAACCCACCGCCCTGTTCCGAGAGGAACGCTCATGGCATCCATCCATCCATCCATCCATCCGTCCATCCGTCCATCCGTCCATCCGTCCGTCCGTCCGTCCGTCCGTCCGTCCGTCCGTCCGTCCATCCGTCCATCCGTCCATCCGTCCATCCATCCATCCATCCATCCATCCATCCATCCATCCGTCCGTCCGTCCGTCCGTCCGTCCGTCCGTCCGTCCATCCGTCCGATAGAGCTACTGTACAGACTCCCTTTTATACAATAAATGTAGCAGCCGAGGGTGAGTTATTCGGCGAAACTCAAGAGCAGCCTCAGGAGCGGGCAGCCTCAGTCAGCAAGACAAGCGCAGAGGCCTTAGCAAAAAAACTTTCGCATTACAAAAAACAAAAAAAAAAAACAAGTAGTGAACTAGGTCTTTCTTGCTCGAAAAAGAAAAAAAAAACACAAGAACAAATGTTCCTGAATTACCGCGGCGAAGCTTGGAAGTACCCAAGAGAAATGTTCTGTTGGATACCTGCAAGCGCATATTGCGTGCAGTGCTATAGAATAAATAGCCGGGCATTACAGCAAGGCGTGTAAACAACGACACGCTTGCGGTTGCAATTGTAGCGTGCATGAGAGAGTTAACGGTGCACACAAATTCTCAAGTACGTATAAAGTGCATGAAGTTGTTTCATAACAAACGTTGTTTATGGGAGAACATTGATGTTTTCAAAGCTTACGCAGTTCTTTGTAATAAAATAAACTTATTTCCAACTGGATCAGCCATCTGCCTGAGGCGAGCATTATTATGTTTCACATGTATTTGAATAAATAGCTCAAAGCGTTACCCAATGCAACACTCCCTCCTAAGTTGATACCTTTTGCGCCACATAAGTGTCTTCTTAATGGCAGCCATATCGCGTTAAATCTAACGGATGAATTCACTTTGTAATCTTTCGCAATTTTAACGCTCTCCTTGCTGATCTGTGCAACGAGTTTCGTTAAAAACAACCAGTTGTGCACTTAGTATATACGCTATATGCTTCTTCCTTTACTGTGTCTAGCAGTAATGGAACTACCCCTTGGGACTATTTGACAACGACCACCCGTAGGGTGGTATAAGCAAGAACACTATCACTAAACTTAAATAAGTGCCACTGCATATGCATGCAAAATAAGCAACGAGTACACCAAAAACAGCCAAGCTGTGTAAGGTACTCTTCACAAGTTTCTACACTACAATCGGTCAAATGACCCGACGGATGCTCCAGTCTTTGCAAACTCTTCTCTATATGCAATGCAGGCGCTCCTGTATAGCCGAGATGTTTTCATGCGCTTTACTATATCCGATATTAGTGCCTCTATAGTATATGCTATATTTACTTATACATAAACCTCCCTGATTCCAGTATCTGGAACATTTCATGCGTGAGGGGGGGGTGGGAGGTGTTACCGCAATAAACAAGCACAAGTAAATGGTACAAGGCATAGCTAAGTTCATTACTTCTGAGTAGTAAAAAGTATCCTGAATAAATATTAAAGATGGCGGAAGAACCATCCGATGCGTGTCCCTGCAGGCTGCGCCTACTCCCCACTCTTACGTGCTCCGCTACGTCCAGTGAAACTTTTAAACAATCCGTGAAATGTTTCCAAGCGTTTCACTACATGCAGACATCTTAAGAGACCATAGGGAGCTTTAGATTTTGCGCACCGAATGCACCGGGCCCTCTTCGTGTTTTCGGTAGCTCTGTTTTTATTTGCACACATTTTCGCATTCTTTTGTATTCCCGGAGGCTCGCGTTCCAAAATTTCTCTGCGCAACATCGAAAACTACCTTATACCCGAAATCTATCGAAGGCAACTGAGAGTGCTTCCCAATATCCGGAGCAATTCCTTCATTATGCCCGACTGTGATAAAACGTTTGGCTATATCGAGACTTATATAGTTCCGTACTCTCTGCTGTATCCGACGCATGTTCATGTATATGTCGCGCCGGCAGTATAACGAGCGGGCTCCATTCTGTACAGAATGCGTCTGCACGTCCTCGACACTAATCACTCTGGAACTCTCCTGTACAGTTTCGCTGAGAAACAATTCCATTCGGCAACTAAAAAGCCTTTAATTTATTATTGTAAGGCCATATGAGTGAAATAAAAACTCAAGTAGGTCACTATCTTTTTCTCTCTCTTTCAGCATTTCTTCGGGAATGATTCAGAGACTGATACTCGTATGCATGGCACTTCCCTTTGCGTGCAGAACGGACGCCGAAGGCACACCCGCAGGAGAAATATCAGAGTGCGAACGAGGTCGGTATATGAAAGTGGAGCTTTCGACTTATTGGCACACTATAATACGTGGTACACACTACAAATATAGGTGAACGTGTAAACGGCGTTGTTCTTTAGATTCGAGAAAACCAGCGCAGCGGGAACGATCCTGAGCTTGTCTGTCCAGAGTCCTTTTGTCACCAGTGCCGCGACCTTCCCTCCATGTGGTCAAGAACAGAATAAGTATCTTGGGTGTTCCCGTACAGCAACCTTCCAACGGCATTCCTGTCCTGTTGTCTTTTCCTCTTCCTTAGAATCTTCCGTTGAGCCAGCTCTCAATGACAGTCGACGTAAATGCGATTAGAATTCGTACAATGTAGCGACAAACCCTATTGCTGGACACATTTATTTAGAATTCGCAGTGGTCGCAGGCTATTGCTTCAACTTTATGCGACATACACTCTCCTCGGTCATCATACCTTGCTGTTGAAGCAGCGCACTGTCACGGACACGGTGTCTCCACCGTGTCCGTGTCAGTGCGCTGTTTCGCCGGCAAAGTATGATGATTAATCACCAACTTGCCCAACTTTCCACATTACTTTCCTCCCCGGTACCTGCTCACTTGGCTATGACACTTGTCAGAACCGGCCATTGCCATCAAGGCATGACGACGACGGAACGACAAATGCGGTATGAGGACGACGGTATGATGACGAAAGGATAATGATGATTCTTAAATATGACGGCAGTATAACTACGAAAACATGGCGACACTCGGATGAAGAAAATGAAACGACGACGATGGAACGACCACGATGGAACGACCACGATGGCTTGACAACGAAAGCACGAGAAAGAGTGCACGACGCCGCCGCCATGAGGACGACGGCATGACAATGGTGGTCTATAATCACGGTTGTACGACGACAACGTTATCACGACAGAACGACGAAGTCAGAGTGACGATGATGGAAGGACGAAAGCGGCAGGACGACGACGGCGTGACGACATCAGGATAAGGTTTCTGAAATAACGACGACGACTACGTAAGAACGACGACATGATGACGGATGGGACGATGACGTCCGCATAGCGAAAATGGCGCGACGACGGAAGCATGGCAGCAGTCAGTTAACAAATTTGGAATGACGACGATGGAAAGACCGCGTTGGAATCACGACAAGAGTGTGACGACAAATGCCTGACGGCGTTGGCATGGAAACGATGCGAAGACATTTTTAGTGATCACGATCGCATCGCGACGACTGTGTGACGACAGCTGTATTAAAAGATTGGCACAGCGATAACATGACGAACAACTTCAGTTTGGCCTAGTTGTTTACTTCATATCATATTGACCGCAAATAAAGACGGGACAGCGCGTCATTTTTGTGTTCTCTTCCGCTGTCCCCGTCTTTATTTGTGGTCAATATGATATGCGATAACGTATCGAGAATCAGATGACGAAGCAAGAATGACGACGATACAATTACCGTGACGGCGTCACTGCAATGGTATGACAATTAATGCATGAAGACGGCGTTATGATGACGACGGTATGACGAGTCGAATGACGAAGCTGTAGTGACGACAATACAACGACCATGGCGATATCAAGACCACGAGCTCATGCCTAGTGACCCAAACTAGTAGGAAATTTGGGCCACTGAGTTCGCGTAAGCCAGATATACAGATACACCCAAAGTGGCTCGTATGCAAAGAATGATAATCGCATTAATAATGTGACATAAAGCACGCTAAGCTATACTATCCGGTCTATACTTCCTGCATACTTGCTGCCTCTATCCTCTAACCCGTCGGCCTTTTTACCTTAGAATAAGAAAAATAACAACGCAGGAAGGAGAGAGAGAGAGAAGAATTTATTTACAAAAATTAACGCAGAAACCATCTCACGATGACTTTCGATGGCAATGTGATTAACATTGAAGCAATGTAGCGGCCCACCGTATTGCTGAAGTCACGTTTGTTCAAACCCTGTAGTGGTCATTATTATACTTCCGTTGCTTTGGGCATATGCGGCATACACCGTTTCCAGTGTCTGCACGCTTTCGAATGGCACTCCTTTGCCAAGGTCTGCCGAGCACGACGACATGACGACGACTGTATGACGACGTCGCAGTGACAACAATAGAATGAGCACGAATGAATGGCGTCGAAGGAACGACAAATACCGTATGAAGATGGTGGAAGGGCGACATTTACATTTACGATTCTCAATATAAGGACGATATTATGACGACGACAGCGTCACAACGACGGCACTAAGACAGTGGGATGGCCACGAGCGTATGAAGACAACTGGGGGACAATGGTGGAATGATGACGATGGCGTCACAAACGTGGCACCGACTGTCTGACGAAGACGTAGCGATAGTGACGGCACGAGCACGCCGGGATAACCATGAATGAATGACGACTGCACGAGTAGGATAGAACGACGGAGAAGCAATGACGTCATTGGCACTGCAAGGCCGCATGACGACGACGGCACGACGACAGCGGGCTGACGTTTCTGAAGTAATGACGATGCTAAAGCGAAGCGTAAGAACGATGGAATGACGACACTGATTTGATGGCGACTGTGCGACGATGAAGGCGTGAGGACGCTGCCATGGCGTGAGTGGTATGACGAGGTTAGATGCCTGATAACTGTACGACGACAATGGCGCGATGGCGACAGCTTTCTAAGTGCGAAGCATTTTTTTACCTAGTCATGCCACGGTCAGAGTGAACGTAATGCGCAAAGACGCGATGTCGTCTTCATGACATTTAGCCCAAGAAAAATGTGGACCGATGCCGAATATAGTGGAGTCGAAAAAATGTGAATATTTTGCTAATTAAGGCGGCCCGACTGGTCAGTACCGGACCTATTGCAAACAAAAACTGCTTAAAATGTGAAATGAGGCAGCCCGTGGAAGCAGGTGATGCATGCGAGCGCAGGCGTGACTTCCAAACCCAACACGCCATCGTTGTCACGCTGTCGTCGTCATTTAATTGTCTCCGTGATATCACGATCATTGTTTTGTTGTCATGTCATCGTCATCTTCTCGCTGTTTTTAACCTGTTGCTTTCACTGCGTTTTCATATCGTCCCCATCATGCCGATTTCGAGCCGTCGTCGTCATACTCTCATCGTAATATTGTCATCATTTCATCGTCTTCATGCCACTGTCGGCACCACATCGTCATCACACTGTCGTCATCATTTCATCACAGTGACTGCAATGTCGTCAACCCACTGTCGTCATCCCTTTGTCCTGATGCCATCGTCGACACGCCGTCGCCGTCGTTCCAGCTTCATAACTTCCTTCGCCACACCACTGTCGTCTTGCCGTTGCCGTCACCCCCATCGTCATCAGACTGTCGTCGTCATTTTGGCACAGTGACTGCAATGTAGTCATACCTTTGTCGTGATGCCATCGTCGACACGCCGTCGCCGTCGTTCCAGCTCCATAACTTCCTTCGTCACACCACTGTGGTCTTGCCGTTCCCGTCACCCCGTCTTCATCACACTATCGTCGCCATATCACCGTCGCCATACCACTGACGTCATAGAACCGCAGTGCTTCCAGCGTCGTTCGATGGTCATCACGCGGCCATCGCCTCACCATCATCATCATACACCCTCGTCGTCTCTTCAGCGTCGTCATCCCACGTTCGTCACGTAGTCGGCATCACAAGGTCATCGCCGCGATATCATTGTTGCCACTCCGACTAGCGTCTTCATCTCGTGGTAGCCCCGCTTCATCACCGCGAGCAGACTCGGTTCATGGGCGTTCTATGCGGCCGCGCACGACTACATAGCACTCGCTCGGGCTCTTTCGAACTAAGCGGCAAGGCATCTAACCTGGCTAACCGGTTCTGTTACATGCAGCATCAGCTTCGCGTCACCTTAAACACCACGAACCGAATACCCACTAGTCGACGCCGCACTGTCAACGACCGCGTGTTCACCAGAGAAGTCGATGTAGCCACCTGCAAATACGACTCGTACTTCAGTACGCATGCGAGGCTACCACCAAACTGCGCATGAAGACTATACTGCGGCTACTATACGATGTCTGAAGAAGCATCGAAGAAAGCAGTGAGGATTAGAACTTAAGATTTAGAAAGCTTGTGCACACATTTGAGTCGTCTTTATCTTTAAAAAATTATTTGCATAACATTGGTAACTCATCAAGGATGGCCTTTGCATTATTTTTTGTCCAGTTTATACTTCCCGTGTCCTCGAAGCGTCATTCCTACCCTTTTGTCTCTCATTCTTCCTTCGAATAAGAAAAATATTTCCCCATCCCACGCGCTGTGAGAAAGCAAAGTTTTCGCTGGGGTTTTCGAAGAACGCTGTTCCCGTTTAACGACCACTTGCAAGTACAGAGCACATGAACAACGCGGACACATTTTCACCGGATATGCCGACCTCAACAATTGTGGATTGCTTGCACGTGTCGCAGGAAAGACGACGATATAATCATCGATACGGCGACGCCAGTGTAACGCATGACGACAAAATGGGACTAAGACACTGGAATGACAAAGATAAAACGACCGCACGACGACGATTAGCATGACGATAATAGCGTAAAGATGGTGGGAAGAGAATCCTCGAGTGACTACAAGAGAGAACGACCACGCTTGAACGAGCATGCCTGTATGACGACAACGCAATGACGATCATGGGATGACCACGACAGCGCAGCAATAATGTGACGACGACGGCACGATGACGAAAGCCAGGCGAGGATCGGATGGCGACAACGGCGCAAACGACAATCGAATAATGAAGCTAGAAGGACGATGCCGGCACGAATGCACCCGAATCAAGACGACAATACAAGTAGAAAGACCTTTGAGCATAGTGGCATAATAACAAAGATGACGTAACAATGGTTGCATGTGACAACACTGCAATAAAGATAAGATGACGATGAATGACCATGGCGGCATGACGAAGACGCAATCATGACGATGGCTTGATGACAACACGGTTATGGGTGCGTGATGGCGACGGCGTTATGACGGCGACGGAACGATGACTACGTCGCGGTGGCGTCGTGTTGACGAAATGACAACACAGCGACGACGATAGAATGAAGTTGGCGGAGCGATGACAACGGAACGAGAACGAAGGAATGAAGGCCATGAACTGACGCGGACGGCACGAAGACTACGGTATCTTGTGTTGGAGCAGCTCATGTCCCGTGCTTACGTACATTAACTCACATTACACACACACACACACACACATATATATATATATATATATATATATATATATATATATATATATATATATATATATATATATATATATATATCACCGACACTCCCATGCCAAATCCGAAAGGGTACCAAAGGAAGTTTCGTTGCGATAAGAACATGACAAGGACAACCGGACTCTCCTATTCAGCGTCCTTCCTGCATCCTCGCTGCATACCTCCTGTCCTATATCATTTTTGCGTAGGATAACAAACGATAACATGACAGGAAGGGCTATTAGATTTTCTGTTCGACTCATACTCTATGCGACCTTGCAGTGTGCCTCCTGTCCTGTTGCTTCGTCTCCTTCCTTAGAATCAGGAACGCTACGACCGAAACTGCCTTAGGAGGAATTCTAGTGACTCCCTATTCACGCGCTTGCGAGCTAAACGTTCTCGTTTCTTCCGTAAGCAAGTCAGGTATATTTCTTTTTTTCACGCAATTACATAATTAGTTACTGGTATTTATAAATTGCCTTCCGAAATATTATTTCTTTACAAAAATTGCCGTTAAGAAACTTGTAGATCATCCCGAAAAATTCCCGACCTAGCTTTCTCTTGCTGAATACGTGCTACGTAACTGTCTTTTTTTTTTCAATCCCGAAAGTTCTTGCGGCCCGGGCTTCTATTAGCCCGTCTTGAGCAAGAGAAAGCTCGACCAGGAATTTTTCCGGAAGGTATACAATTTACTAATTGACACTTTTGCTCTGCATATATTATTTGATGAAGTTGAATTATTATTAATATGTAATGTTATTACGCGAAATACAACAAACTACATTGTCTAACTTGCCCTAAGCGACGGCAAACAACATTAATTTGGTTCTGCCCAGATACGTATCACTCGCAGGTATTTAAATGTTGGCACAACTTACGCGGGATGCCCTGTATAATGCGCCACATTAAACAGAAAAATGTCAAGAGAGATCCTGGCCTTTCCTTAACCAGCTTACACTTCTTGCGTGCTCGCAACTGTCACTCCTGTCCTGCTCTACTTTGTTTTTATTTCTAAGAATAAAAAAAAAAAAGATCAAGGGAAGGATCCTGGCATTTTCTGCCCAGAATCCTTCTTGCATCCGTCTTGTCATATTTGCATTTGTTACGCGTCTCATTTCCTCCCCTGAACAATGAACACATCTCAGATGACCAATTTTCAAGAAGCCCACCTTTTGCAGTGTTTGAACACTGCAGTGTTCACTGCAGAAACAGTGAACACTGCAGTGAACACTGCAGAAAGCAGTGTTTGAACACTGCTTTTCTTTCCACTTTTACGCGTTTTACTATGCAGTGATGAAGGCGATTTACAACTGCTCAGAGAAGTACGAGTACTACCTACCGGAAGAGTTCTTCAAAAGGGTGAGCAAATGTATAATGCGTCGTTATTCCGGATCTAATATTCGATAATGATAAAGAACGAGTTTATCAGCTTCTTGCTCGACAAGCTCCGCACCTGAATCTCGATGTAGAATATTCATAAGCTTTAACTTTGCGTCATTCGTGCTACGAGATAAGTTAGGCACCCTTGCGGATGCACAATATAGGTAAAGGCGAAAAAAAAAACAGATTCTGGAGCCGTGCGAGTAAACAAGGAGCACGAACTAAACATTCAAAAAGCTTTCATGAGGGATGAGAGCGGTAACATATTAGACAGAGACGACGCGTCGCTGTACGTGAGGAAGGCTAGAAGTAATAATTTCAGCAAAACGGAAGTCATGGTCTGTGTTCGCACAAATCCAGTAATACAGATGGCGAAGAGCAAACTATAGAAAAGAAACGACAAGAAATGAACCGCGTGAATGACCTCTCAACATCATTGAAGCGGGACTGTAGTCAATCCTTTCAAGAATGAATCTTTCCTGTATGGCTAGCTTTCCAAAAAAACGTTAATAATTATAAGAGGTTGTTGAAAAAAAATTACGGCAGTACTTATCCCACGATGGCTGTGGAGGGTAATTTGATTAGCATTCGAGCAATGTGGCGACACACTGTATTTCTGAAGTCACGTTTAACGCGGGTAGTGGTCATACCGACATTTTTCTTGCCTCCGAGATATGCGACATACTTCGAAATTCAAGTTTGCTATGGGACTACCTTGCCAAGGTAGCCTATGAGAACGGCGGCATAAATAAGGCGCTATCACGCAGCCGCATTGACAACGATGGAGCGGCAGAAGCGACATAACGACTACGACATGCCGACAACGAGATGTCATTTTTTTAAACGATGACGATATCATAACGACGATATCGTGACGACGACTACGTGAGGACGAAGAGATAACAACGAGAGTATATGATGACGATGGCGTTACGACGGCACTGCGACAAGGTATATGACGAAGCTGGAATGATGACCATGCATGGCACGAACACAACGGCATTACGACAACGGTATGACAACGGATGCATAATAGCGACTATCGATCTGACGATGACTCAACGATGTCGATGGCATGATAACGGTTGAATAAACACGATTGAATGACGACAGCATTATTGCGCTAGAATGACCAACAAGGAACGACGTCGGTGGATCGGCGAATATTGTATGATGATGACGGTACGACGGCGATGGGATGCCGTCGATGACGACGGTGAAACGTCATCCTGACGACGACGGCCTGACGAGAGTCGGGTGTCGATGTCAGAATGACAATGTAACGACCGCGACGGCATCACCACGAAGGCGCGAAAACGAATGCATGACGACGACTATGTGACGGCGACGCAATGACAACGACCTGATGACAACGGCAAAATAAACACAATTGAATGACGACCGCATTATTACGATATAATGACGAGCAAGGAACGACCTCGATGTATCGGCGAAGATGGCAGGATGGTGATGGAACGATGGCAATGAAATGGCGTTACTCAAGTGATGGCGACGGTAAAACGGCAGTGTGGGAACGACACCATGAAGCTGATAATGACAATGATGGAACAACCGCGACGGCATCACCACGAACGTACGAAAAAATACATGACGACGACGCAGTAATGACGAATGCATGACAACAGTGTGAGGACAATAGTATGGCGACGAGAGTATGTTGCAATGGCGAGATGATGACGGCATCATGAAGGCTGCGTAACGACAATGTCACGACCATGGGGGCACGACGGCGAAGATATGCCAACGGATGCAGGACCGTGACTAAGTGACGATAAGGCCATGACAACAGCAGCATAATCAGGTTCGAATGACGACGGCAGTGAACGACAGCGGTTGAACGACGAAGAAGCACTGACATCGGCAGAACAACGAAAGCTGTATGACGACCAACGCATGAGGACAATAAGATCGCGTTACCGAAGTGGTGGCGATGTTATAACGATAGCGTCAGGAGTACGCCAAGGCAATAGTCGGATGACAAAACTAGAACGTGGACAATGGAGACACCATGACGGCATCACACTGGTGGTGTGACAACTAAAGCACGACGACTGTATGACGACGATGGCGGCATGACGAGAGTCGGCTGACAAATAAGCAATGGCGGCGGTGCGATGACTCCCACGGCATCACGGTTCACGAGCCTGGTGGCACAAGCTATTAGACAACTTGGACCCCTAGGTCAGAGTAGAAGGTGTGACAATGACGGCATGACGAAAATCAGGTAACGAAATTACAATGGCGACGACCAAAGGACCATGACGGCATCACGATGGCGGTGTGACAACGAATACATGACCACTGTTTGACGACGATGGTGTGCCGGTGACGGCATGACGACAGTCGGATGACAAAGCTTGAATGACGATGATACAATGACCACGACAGCATCACAACCAAAAGCACATACCTACGGCCCAAGCTTTTAAAAAATTTGGGCCACCGGGTCGTGTTAGAATGTGCGACGACGAGGTATATATGGACAAGAGTGAGATCATGGAGCTGGAATGACAAAGTTGAATTGACCACGACATCACGATCAGCACATGCCTAGTGGCCCAGCAGGTAGACAACTTTGGCTACTGGGTCGGCGTAAAATGTTAGACAGACAGACAGACAGACAGACAGACAGACAGACAGACAGACAGACAGACAGACAGACAGACAGACAGACAGACAGACAGACAGACAGACAGACAGACACAGACAGACAGACACACTGATACAGACAGACAGACAGACAGACAGACAGACAGACAGACAGACAGACAGACAGACAGACAGACAGACAGACAGACAGACAGATAGATAGATAGATAGATAGATAGATAGATAGATAGATAGATAGATAGATAGATAGATAGATAGATAGATAGATAGATAGATAGATAGATAGATAGATAGATAGATAGATAGATAGATAGATAGATAGATAGATAGATAGATAGATAGATAGATAGATAGATAGATAGATAGATAGATAGATAGATAGATAGATAGATAGATAGATAGATAGATAGATAGATAGATAGATAGATGTGTAGATAGATAGATAGGCCCAAATCGGCGAAGTAGGCAAAGAATGCTAATCGCATTAACAGCAGATGAAAATGCGCCTAGTAACAAGGCAGCAGGGTCTGGTGAAATCACAGTATACAGCTAACCAAACAGTTGATTGTATATGCGGTGGACTCCGTTTGTGCTCTTCCATTTCACCCCTCCCCCTTCCTCCCACACAGGGTAGCCAGCCAAAACTGCCGTTATATTTTGACCTTTCTGTCTCTAGCCTCTAGGTGTCTTTTTTCCCTAAAGTGTTCTGTTTTCGCGCAAACTGCAGGTCGAAAGCCATCAGTTCGTCCAGGAAGCTTCGAAATGCATCGATGACAGCACCCCCATCAGAGAGGCACTTCGTGGGTGCGATAGTGAGGTTGCGGTAAGCTCTACCTCTTCTTTGGAAGTCGGGTCTGGCCATCGGAGATATCTCACAGGATTTATTTGATTTATTTATTGTTACTTTGCCCGCACATGAGCTTGGCCAACCGAGGAGAAGCAGGCTAAAGGTATTACAAACGCCTGACGTAGGCCCACACTCGCGTAAAGAACAAGAAATAAATCCACCGACCATTACGATAATCCCTAACGCGAAATTTGAGCCCAGCTCGATACGTGTTTTCATTTCGCGATATATTGGTTAGCGCGGACTATCTGTCTTGTATGGCACGTTCCAAACGAAGCGAAGCTTTGCAAAACAAGGAACACTCCCGTACAACGATAGCGGAGAGCAGAGTCTGCGATCGTCGAAAACCTGATCTGTGGGTCAAGCGCGTCGGCTTTTATACATGACTCGTCGAAGGTTCCAGTGCAATCGCTGGTGCCCGCGTGGCTTCCAGAAGTACTACACAATTGGCATTGCGCAATAACCCAGATTACAAATACTTGCATCTTGAAACTGTCAAAGCGCACAAAGACAAGAAACGAAGAGAGTGGACATGGCTGGACAGGACAGGACATGCGCTTCGTCCTGTCCACTGTCTTCGTTTCTTGTCTTTGTGCGCTTGGACACTTTCAGGATGCAAGTAAACCAACTAGCCCAGTTATCCATTCTGTTACAGAACACAAATACTGTGGCGCCATCTCGTAGTCTCGTACGGCATTCTGCTTTCCATTGCACTCTTTCCCCATACTTTCCTTCTCGGCTTTCCGCCTCGTGCTTTCACTGCAGCCTACTGCTGCGCTTTCCTCCTCGCACTCTGTTCTTTCATCTCCCGCTGCGCTCCGCGTTCGCTTTCACCTTTCGCTGTGCTCGCTCGCTCGGCTGCGAGTGACAACGCCGACGCACGCTGTTGAAACGGGCGCCTAAGATCAGCGCTCTAAAAAGATAGCATTGGTAATAATTTTGTATTTTTAGAATAATAGTTAAAAGACACAGCAGCACCATGTGATTAGACAAATACATCAACAGACGACAATGTACTGAGTGCTAACAAAAAAAAAAAACGCAACCCCCGCATTGATCATTTACTGAACAATTTACGGCTGCAATGAATGTTGAACAGTCCTGACTAGACATTGTACCCTCGCTTTTCTTGAAAAACTTTGAAATGGCTTGTTCATATGTCACCTTGGCGCCCTAAAGCACCTTCCACTCAACAAAATCTAGGATTACATTACGTAAATACTGACTAGAAGGTGTCATACCTTCGCCTTCGAAAATATGTTTAAACCGTTTTAAAGACGTTCTTAAGATGGTTACAAAACGTCTCAGCGAGTTGCTTATAGCCGTTTTTAGAACTACTACGAAATTTCTTGCAAAACATCTGATAGCCGTTTTTAATATGGCTACGAGGAGTTTTGCAAGACGTCTTATATTAATTATTCGCAGTGCATGAAATGGTCTTCACGACGGCGAGAAGGCCGCTGCCAAAGTTGCGTCAAGACGGCTATAAAATGTCTTAAGTATTTTGTAAAAGTGTCCAGAAAACGTTTCGAAAACGTTTTTTTATAAACGTCTGGAGGAAGTCTTTTAGAAGTTGTATGGTAATTGCCAAGACGTTTTGTAGACGTATAAAGGACTAATGTGTGTTGTGTGCGATACAGGCTTCTCACACAGGAAAGCATCCGCAGGGACACCCGTTCGACGCAAAGTCTCTTGAGATTTTCTCAACATTTTAGTTGTACACAGCGACTGGCTTTATTCACGTCATTTTAGATTACACACCTTCGCCCAACGAGTCACTTTCTAATTTTCTTATTTCTTTGATTTGCCAGATGACGATCGCGGCACATTGCATTAGGGCTCGTATGTTCGAGATAGCGGTAAGCATCATTTCTTAATTGCGTGTTAATTAGGGCCTGCACACTTTGTGTGCGTGTGTGTGTGTGCGTGCTTGTGTGTGCGTGCGTGTTTGTGTGCGTGTGCGCTTGTGTCTGTGCATCTGTGATGTGCGTGCGTCGTGTTCTTTTTCTTTACGGTGAAAGCGGTAATGCACCAGAGCCTAAATTGAAATCTCTCCAGGAACGCCGCTTCGAGCATGTCACATAAAATTTGAAGCTGAAAGCGCTGTGACGGCATAGCATATATCTTTGAAGCAGGTCGGCTCAATCTCTGATCGTATGGAACCTTCACACCAGTTCACCGCAACCTATAAAGCGCGTCCCGACCGCACGCATACTAGGTATGCACATCCAGGAGAACAACGACATAAAGCTAGCCTCAGAGAAATTAAATCACGTTATAAGAAGCATCGCCAGAGTAGGGCGCAGCAAAGATAGTTTCACAGAGGACGAAACCTTAAGACTAATACAAGCCCTCGTCATCAGCCGTGTCACGTACGCGCTACCGTATCAAGTCAAGCGCAAAAGCGAGACAGAACGCATGGACACTCTTATAAGAACCGCGTACAAAACGGCCTTACAGCTACCGTCAAGCACAAGCACAAAGAAATTACTAGCGCTAGGCGTATACAACACCTTTGAGGAGCTAGCAAGTGCCACGCTCATAGCGCAGAGGGAGCGCCTCAACAAGACTCAACAGGGAAGACACCTTCTTCAACGGCTAGGGTACCCGCTGACACCTCAGTACTGCAAAGAAGAAACACAACTCTTGCCTAACCACATTAGAGAGAACATTGTAGTAGACCCTATCCCCAAGAACATGCACCCCACCCACAATCAGGAGAGAAGAGCAGCGCGTGCCCGCATGTTGCACAAACGTTGTTTCAGAGACCCGGATACGTACTACACGGACGCTAGCCCGTATCCCTCGTCGCCACGTTGCGGGCTCAAATACACAATCGCCGTTGTCAATCAGGGGAACCTGGTAGCCTCAGCCTCCATCCGCGCCACATGCAGCGCAGCAGCAGAAGCAGCAGCAATCGCTCTCGCACTTCGCGACGCTGAGAGCAAGGGAAGGTCCGCCCGTGTCCTTACTGACTCACAAGCGGCTTGTCGTTTATACCTGAATGGAACATTCCCTATACAAGCCATTCGAATCCTGGGTCGCTCACTAGAATGGACCCACGGTATCGTCTGGTGCCCCGGGCACGAAGGCCTGCGGGGCAACGAAGAGGCGGACTGCGCAGCTCGAGGTCTCACTAGCCGAGCGGCAGACCACACCGTTCTTCAGCCCCCGACAGACCGACGAGCGACCCACGAGTTATTAACGACAGGTCAACAAATACTACAGGACCAACGGCTCGGAAGAACGCAATACGCTCCCCCACACAAAGCTCTCAATAAACTCCAGGCAAGGGACTGGCGCCGCCTGCAAACTAACACATACCCACACTTGTCTCGTCTACACGCAATCTACCCAGACAGTTATACGTCCCGAACATGTCCCTGGTGTAGCAACCACACAGCGACACTCGCGCACATAACACATGAATGCACCGACCGTCCGGGCGACGCAATTTCGCCACGAGTCACAACACACACACTCACTACGTGGTCTTGGGAGGCGAGACTCTCCGAACTGGACCTGGGAAGCCAACTGGCGACCCTCGATCAGGCCCGGCGAGCCGCGATCGCCAGTGGAGCCCTGTCAGAGGGAACCACCCAGGAATAAACCGCGCAACGGTTTCTGCAATAATAAAGTTTCTCCTCCTCCTCCTCCTCACCGCGAGCTGCCCAGATGAAGCGAGAAGTATCTGATAACCCGTAAGCAAATTCTTTTGTTGGTTGTCTATATATTTCCAGAAATGTCGCCAAGTACTGAGCAGACGGAGAGGAACATCTTGAAGGGGCAGTGCAAGTCGACGGAAACAAAAGGCAGGAAACACACAGGACAGCGCCGTCCCGTGTGTTTCCTGCCTTTTGTATTTGTCGTCTTGCGCTGCCCATTCAGGATGTCCAACCAGTACCAATTCGCCCAAATGTCGATTCTTCTACACAGGGGGACGAAGATGACACGAACGGACATGAAAGTTAGCCGCTGTAAAGACCGACTAGCCAGTATATATATATATATATATATATATATATATATATATATATATACATATATGTGTGTGTGCGTGCGTGTGCGTGTGCGTGTGCGTGTGCGTGTGCGTGTGCGTGTGCGTGTGTGTGTGTGTGTGTGTGTGTGTGTGTGTGTGTGTGTGTGTGTGTGTGTACAGAGAGAGAGACGGATTGAGGGAGTTTTCAGGATTATAAGAAAGGCCGACAGGTTCACCGGAGGCCCATATTCCGAAAGCCAGTTACTCTCCACTGAGGGAAAGTGAAGGTGAACAGGGAAAGAAAGAACAAGGCTGGTAACAAGAGGAACTAAGGATGGAATAAGGACAAGTACGATGAACGGGAGCACCGCGAAACCGAAACTAGACAGAGATGTAATTGATCTTGCAGTAGGAAAACGCTAAACGAAGAAACACTAACTAGTGAAAATATTCACGCTAAATTTTTCCGCGCATATTGGGGGTCACGGGAGACAGAGGGAACACCTTCGCTCATTATGGCCTCCTCCCACTTCCATATTTTGGTTAAAATAATTTTTCAAGCCATTTATAAGTCTATGGATAGCGGTATTTAATTTAGCCGTGATAGGGCCGATGAAATTTACTACCAGCCAAACTGAGCGCAAGCCATGTTTCAAATAGGCGTGGTTAGCTCACCGCAACGGCTCACTGCACTACGCGGTTAGGGTTCGGCAGGTTGAGTTCCACATCGGCTTAGTGTAATCGTTTAATCTAGAGTTTCGCTCAATCAGTATTTCTCTTTCTGCAGGTATAGATAAAGTTAACCAAGTGCAAATGACTTATCAAAGTCCGAGTTCCACATCGGCGTAGTGTCATCGTATAAAGTTTCGTCTATTTATTCAGTTTTTACAGCGAAGCTGTTTATGGCTAGTTTCTGACGGATCTCGTCTCCGTGAACATAGACCAGCTATTTTTCATACGTGGACCGATATCGAAGATAGTGCAATGCCGGGCCGACCTGCGGCAGAAGTGATGCAGGCATTAGGCATTCCCCAAACGTGGGCCAATCCCGAAGGTTGTACCATGCCAGGACGACCCGCGGCAGAGGTGAAGCAGGCGTTAAGCGCTCCCCACGCGTGGGGCGATGCCGAAGATAGTGCAATGCCGGGCAGACCTGCGTTGGAGGTAAGGAAGGCGTTAAGCACTCCCATACGTGGGCCAACCCCGAAGATTGCATGATGCCAGGACGACCCGCGGCGGAAGTGAAGCAGGCGTTAAGCACTCCCCATACGTGCGCTGGTCGGCGTCCCCATACGCCGACCTGCGCTGGGGGTAAAAAAGGCATTAAACGCTCCCCATACGTGGGCCGACCCCGAAGGTAGTGCAATGCCCGGCTGGCCTGCATTGCAGGTAAAGAAGTCATTAGGCACTCCCCATATTTGGGCCGACCCCGAAGATAGTGCAATGCCCGGCTGGCCTGCATTGCAGGTAAAGAAGTCATTAGGCACTCCCCATATTTGGGCCGACCCCGAAGATAGTGCAATGCCCGGCTGGCCTGCATTGCAGGTAAAGAAGTCATTAGGCACTCCCCATATTTGGGCCGACCCCGAAGATAGTGCAATGCCCGGCTGGCCTGCATTGCAGGTAAAGAAGTCATTAGGCACTCCCCATATTTGGGCCGACCCCGAAGATAGTGCAATTCCCGGCCGATCTGCGTTGAAGGTAAAGCAGGCATTAAGCCCTCCCCATACGTGGGCCAATCCCGAAGGTTGTACGATGCCCGGACAACCCGCGGCGGAGGTGAAGCAGGCGTTAAGCACCCCCCATACGTGGGCCGATTCCGAGTATAGTGTAATGCCAGGCCGACCTGCATTGGAGGTAAAGCAGGCGTTAAGCACTCCCCATACGTGAGCCGATCCCGAAGATTGTACGATGCCAGCACGACCCGCGGCGGAGGTGAAGCAGGCGTTAAGCACTCCCCATACGTGGCGCGATCCCGAAGATAGTGCAATGCCAGGCCGACCTGCCTTGGAGGTAAAGCAGGCGTTAAGCACTCCCCATACATGGGCCGATTCCGAAGATTGTACAAAGCCGGGCCGACCTGCGGTGGTGCTAAAAAAAGGCATTAAGCACTCCCCATACGTGGGCCGATACTGAAGATAGTGCAATGCCCGGCCGACCTGCGGGGGAGGTAAAGCAGGCATTAAGCACTCCCATGCGTGAGCCGATGCCGAAGATAGTGCAATACCGGTCCGACCTGCGGCGGATGGGATGCAGGTGTTAAGCACTCCCCGTACGTAGGTTGATACCAAAGATACCGCAATACCGGGCCGACCCGCGGCGGAGGTGCAGTTCGCCATTAAAGGGCCACATTGACAGCTTCGCTGGGCATCCTTCTTCGCGGAGTGGAAGGGCACGGAATTTTCTCTTTCGGTACGGCTTAGGCAGAGTTCACCAAGCTCAAATGACATATCAATGCGTCGCTTAGCCAAGAGCTGCTAATTCACTCTCTGTCGTGCCTAGAAATGGACGACATGTGTCTCCCCCAACCTGAGCCTGCGCCACACCGCCACTTGCACGAGCGCGGTTTTCTGGAAGCGGAGACGGTGGACAGAGACGTGTTTTAACCGCGTGTTTCGGTTTTCAAAGAAGGACTTCCCTGACCTTATATCGGCTCTTCTGATTTCCCGAAGACGTCGTCAGAACCCAGCGCGTCCCGGTTCCAGGTAACGAGGCCCTCTGATTACCCTTCCGTGCCTAGCCTTCCCAAACCGTTTTGTGCGACCTCGAGCCCTGTTTAACAGGAACGGCTCTGTGCTATCAAGCGTGGTGTCAACGGTTCTAGCATACATCGAGTACTAACTACATCGAGCATCGGCTGGCTGGCCTGCAAACGCACCAGTGGTTAAAGTTGATCGCCCTGGAGAACTTCTCCGAGGTTAATCGGATTGTTATAACTCCTTCAGTCGAAAATGGTGGTGCGCTGTCGATACAATGTGTCAAATTTATGCAACTTCATTCGAAGGCACTTGACACTCCATAAGAAGAACGACAGAATGTTTATGGTTTGTGAATTTCTTAACGAGTCATCATAATTAGAGTCTATATCTATTGGGCAGTGAGTAACGTTGCTTTTCTGCATAACACTGAACGCGTCGCGAAGTAGACGCACAAGTTAAGCGTTACGAGAAATGAAAAGTTATTTCGCCGAACGCGGAATGTCGGACGCCGCGTCTAGCTCCTCGGCCACCCGGGCAAACGATCGGAACGGAGCCCAATCTGGATCGAAATGTCTTGATCGAGATTCGCTCCTTTGGCTATATACTTGCTGGATGGAGCCAGCCACGATCGAGAAACCGACGGTGGCTTCGCCAGAACGGCTGCCTGTAGCAATACGCACCAAGCTGGAGTGAAAAGAAGACGCATCAGATATGTATAGGGGGCCCAATTCAGCCAAACCTCCGCGCACGCTGCTTTTTATTCGCCGCCACTGGACATACCAGGCAAAGACAAATGGAACGCACATATCTGCACACTGTGAGCGAAGTCGATAAGTCCAGCTTTCTATTTTTTTGCCTCCATCAAAGAAGTCTGTTACGTTGCTTCACATTGTCTGCTGGCCTTTTTTAGGGCTTCAAAGAAAACACGTGCGTTACAAGGGGGCAATTCCGGGACACGATGGGGCCGGTGTTGAACCATCTCGGGGATCGGCCCACATAGTTTGGCCACAGACAGACGAAGAGAACATCTTGAGCTATTTCCCCTGTAATGCTACCAATTAAACTTTTAAACAGAGTCAACTCCGGTGATATCTGCGGTTGGAATCTGATATCTCGCATTACGTATCCCCAATGACCCACATTCGCTTCCAAGCAGTTGGTTCAAGAGTGGCACATAATCGGACATGCCCGGGCCACACTACATGTGGCACATATCCAATGGAACATGCCCAACTGTACATCAAAGTTGTTCATTGAAGGGCGGCATATAACCAGTGGACACAGTAACAGATCGGCCCACATCTTTAGACTGGCTTATCTTCGGCATTGACCCACGAAAACAGCCAGACACCGGCAAATTACCATGATACAGTAAACTTTGTTGAACTCGTCAATTAGGCTTCGTATTAAAACCTCACTACAGGTTACTGACTCTGTGCTTAGGTCAGGGATGTACAGTTTGCTTGCTCATTAAGTTCCCGCACTTCACGAGTCCACCTCGCCAAATCGAAACCGCAGAGCATTTCCATGAATTCCTGGACATCGCGGTGTTAAGGGAAAAATGAGCTCGCCGACCCAGAGGCAAAGTTGGTCCACCATAAATCTTACTCCGTTCCAATGGGATTCGGCAGGACATGTGCTAATGTTATGTAGCACGACATCATACATGTGGCCAAGACAAGTTCCTTCTTTCAGTCACCGCGATCCGAGCTTCGCCTGAGGACGACTCCGAACGGCCGAAGAAACACCGCGAGCGTTTTGCGCAGACTGAGACTTGACGTGGTTTTCGGCCATGCGAACGGCTCAGACTGCGAGACCTGCATGGCGCCTGAACTACGCACCACATGTTTTCCTGCGTTGCATGCCCGCTGTCCTTGCGAAAAAAAAAATCGATAGACCGGAATCTTTGGCAAGCGTCGAGAGGCCGGCCACTCCCTGAAGTTATTATTTTGGGTAAAATGCCAAGGAGCTCTTCCTGTGGGTCTATGGTGGCCATTGTATGATTTTTCTTTAGAGAACACTAACTCCGTATATGCGAATTCATTAAACGTTTGTAATTTTGTTTTAGTAATATGCATTTATTTCTTCTTTTGTCACCATGAACTTCACTTTTCTTTTTGTTTCTCTTACGCGAAGGCGGAGAAGCCGGCTTGAGAGAAATAGCTCAGGCTGACCTCTCAGGTTTTCTCTTATAACAATACTCTCTGTCGGTATGCCTTTGTTCTGTTCTTTTTTCTTTTTTTCAACTTGCAGCCTGTAAGCTACAAGTACTCAGTACTGAGGTACCTAGATGACCTTGTGGTGAGTACCCATCCGGTCCCGTTCTTAGGTAGATTGAGATCTCTTACATAGGGTCCTGCAGCTCTTTAACAAGCGCCAGGGTAAACTGGCAGCTGGAAGATCGCGGAGACTATGCTCGATACCACATATCGGCCCTATGCTTTGTAACAGCACAATGGCAACACGGACAAAAGGAAAGAAAACAGCACGGCGCTTCTTCCTTTTTTTTTTGTCCATGCTCCTTTGGCGGTGTTATAAAACGTACGATGAATCCAAACTAAGCAACACAACCATCTGAATGAAATGTATCATTTGAGGTACTAATGATTCTGCGTTGCGGTACATCATACGCACTTCCCACAAATTGCGCATTCCCGCGAGAAAAAAAAACAGTTTCGAAAGGTACATCATCATCGGAGGTGGGCGCAGCATGAGCGTTAACTTCAAGTCTTTCTTTAGAGTCCGTTGAAAGACATCGCAAGATAGGATTGCGTCTTTGCATGTAATAAAACAATGTTCAATTGTCTCTGGCACATCAGAAAGACGGCATTTGACAGAAGGCACAATGACACCCGTTTACTGTAGTGACGTTTTTGCAAAAGTTCACTATGAAATTTATAGAAGAATGTTTTGAAGCAAGGGGATATAGAAATTTTACGGAGTCGCTTTGGCGCATCTTGACCTGACCCCGCAATGTGTAGCGATCGGTAAAAGGCAGGCGAAATAGCATGAACAGCAAATATTAGTGCAACGTTTTACGCCACACGGAGTACAAGAGTCAGTGGGAAACAAAACTGTCAGGAAACGAACCACAAAGTAAACATCTTGAGTGAACCCGCACAAGCATAAACGCGAAAAAATATCTGAAGAAACAACTAAATCAGGTAAGGCATTATCAAGTGGAAATTCCACGAATGACTTAATCGCAGCAAGGGCAGCATGGCGAAAACAGAGGAAACGAGACACTATTTCCCGCGTATAAAAATGCACTATGCCCAGTTCACCCGCACTAACTGGCCTAAATATATTTTCACGCCTCATGGGCTCAATAGTTCAAGACCATACGAAAACTACGAAAATTTGGTGAAAGCGTTGGATGTACAGCCCGGCACAACGAATAATTTGCAATACGTAGAAAGACTATTTGTTGCCGCAGACGTTTTGCAGGCTTGAGCTCTTCCGAGAATATAAATTCGGCGTGGAACCAATGTCTGAGCCCGACATTGCAGAGCCGAAATCTGTTCTTTCCAATAATGCGCGCGCCACAATGACACCATTGCATCATGACAGCCACGACACCTGTGTAGTTACGGAAAGGTCCTCTATTACACAGGTTCTGCATCCGCTCACCGTCATTATAGCGTTATGGCTGTAGTGGAAGGCACCCTCACTATAATCAGTTCCTTGGGAGAATGCTGCAATCGCCGTAAATGACTTCAGAGCTGAAAGAATCGCCGAAATATGCTGTCTTATTATTTTTCTCTTGTCTTTGTTCTTTTTCGTATACCTATGAATTTAACGTGGCTGACCCTATCGATGACTGAATTTCGCACACCTTAAATCTAATAAAGAATCTGCTAAAATTCTTTAATCTCTAATGTTAAAGGCTGCAGCAACGCCAATGAGCTGATCATTGCAACGCTCTTTGTATTCGCAGGTGTGCATGGCGGAGTTACTGCAACGGCCATTAGCGTACTTGCAAAGAGCTTTTCAAAGCGCTATATGAGCCGACGGCGACGAGACCGTTCCCGAACACGTGGGCCGCGTCAACGAATGCACTCAACTCAGGATTGGACGCCGATTGTGGATTGTGACTGGACGTACTCACCGCCGACCTTACAGTGGCTTTCTATTAAACCCTCGACTCATTATCAAGCCTCGTGTGTGTTCACTATTGAGATGGTGTTTGCGTTCATTGATCGGGGTGACTTTATGTTCCCGAATCGCTGCGGCTGGCCTAGGGAAGATTGATTGATTGATTGATTGATTTACTAGTTGATTAATTGACTGCTCTACTTGCTGACACGGGTCACTCAGTTAGTTATTGGTTGGCAGATTGACTGATCGGTGGAATCATTGATTAGCCAAACGATTGACTAACTTATTTGTTTGACAAAAGTGTTATGCGAGAACCCGCAAGGTGGAGAGAATTAATTAATAAAGGGAAAATGAGACATCCACCCAAATGTAGCAAAAACCTCGCCATTGAAGAAAAATTCGTCTTGGTGCGGGACTCGAATCCGGGACCAATGTCTTCCCGGGCCAGCCGCGCCACCATCTGAGCTAACCAGGCGGCTAGCAGATGGCAGGGCGAAGTCGAATCGATCAACAACTCGAAGCGAAGGCAAGAGTTTGACGTACTAGTTCTGCGGAAACCCGCAAGGGGGAGAGAAGTAATTAATAAAGGGAAAATGAGACATCCACCCAAATGTAGCAAATTGATACAAAGGACAATAATTTATTCATTAAAAAATTATTTTCGCAACTTCATTCCCCAGGTGTTACTAACAGCAGCTGCTAGTGACCAAGAACGCAGAAGACATCAGCATGCAACATTTTTCGCCGCACAATCTCCAGACTCCACATTTTTGCGTGCAAGACGAGGACGAAGAAGAGGCTGAGACACACGAGCACAGACTTACAATATTTTTTTATATTGAAGCAAGCGACCACATACATAGCAGAATATGTGACACAACAGGTGTGACCCGCCCGCAGAAAATGTCTATCTCTGCGCAATAAGGATACTCCTTGCTGGAAAGGGTGATGGACGGTTTTGACACATAGCTGTTGCCATACTTGTCAGTCAATTCCGCTTCGATGATTTCCCGGGTGAGCTGATTACGATTTCTGCTGACGATTGAGCACGCACTATACACCGGTTTACACGTGACCGCATCAGCGGCGTCTGCCTGATTACGCGTTCAATTTCTACAGTGGACATCCACAAACCCCCCTCTCATTTCTTTCGCTATGTAGCGGTGTTCCCGTATAAAATAAAATAATGTTGTAAGTCTGCGCTCATGTGTATCAGCCTCTTCTTCGTCCTCGTCTAGTGGGCAAAAAAGCTACATTCATGTCGTACCAACATGCCCAAACACTAACCTTAGTCTAGACTCCATTTTATACTTTCGAGGCACGGATACGGATGTTAATAATGTAACGCAGTCATACAAGTCTCTATCTTACCGGCCGCGGTGGCTTAGCGGCTCTGGTGTTGAGCTGCTAAGCACTATGCCGCGGGATACGATTCCGGCCTTGGCAGCCGCATTTGGATGGGGGCGAAATGCGAAAACGCTCGTGTCCCGCGCATTGGGACATGCCTCATAATCTAATCGTGGCTATGGCACGCAAAACTCGAAAATTCAATTGATACAAGTCTCACTACGCGGCGGTTTCCCGCGTGGTTGTTTTCTTCTTTTTTTTTTTTTTGAGCGTGAGATTATATGCCGCCACTTTGAAGATTCGCGATGTGCGTGTATGAAGCCCGGCGACAAAATTTCGCAGAGCGCCTACAATTAGGTCGGCGGCGCAGCTGTCACGGCGGATGACGGAGTGACCTTGATGAGAAGAGGCGAGCGGCGCCGCGGGTGACGTCATCACCACAGTTGACGCGGTGCCAAGTCGCAGGGGTTGCGCGGCGCGGAGCGCATGGCTTCAGAGCCCAACATAACTCGGCGCTCGCAGAGGCACGTGATCAATTCTGTATCGGCGATTGGAAAGAACAGTCAGTGCGTCATCGCTGTGAAGTTGTATGGAGGGAGCTGGTCCTTCTCGTGATCACACAAGAGGTGTCGACAGACGGACAAGAATGTGGATCGGAATAGGAAGAAGAGGTGGAGGTGTGATGGTCGGAAAGCGTGATAGCTGAATAATAAGCAACAGCAGCAGATTATAGTGAATGAGACGTTAAATAATATAGTCATTTAATAATGGACGTACTTGTGCTGTCCTGAAGTGGGCGAAAAATAAAAAAAATATAATGTATAAACAATAAGAGAATAGTTACATAAACAATGACGACAGAAATGGAAGCACGCTCATGCGAAATACGGCTTCACTTCGTGAAACAAGAGTCGTTTTTTAAACGGCGACGCCTCCTACAGAATAACTGCTCGGTACATTCCAACTGCAAGTTGTGGACGTAAGGTTACGTCAAATCGCGTAGTACGTCATTCTCATTTGTACTTTAAGTATGCAACGAGTTAGATTTCTGTGCGAGCCCAAACGGTGTGATGCGGCCGCTGGTTACGAAAACGTGTCACTTCACACATTCTGTGGCAAATGGGCTACAATAAGCGACGCCTTCTGTGCATTCATTACGTCATGTATTGCGACAATAAAATTCTAGATGTAGGCGGCATTCCCACCGGCAACTGAGGGTTTGTGCGGGGTTTGTGCAGACAAGTTGACAGCAAAGCGACTGTCGGAAATGGACTTTTTTGGGTCGGAAAGCAACCAATCTTGTGAAGTCGCTTAGTGACCGATTTTTTTTTCCTTCTCTCCTCTCCAAGATTGCAGTCGCAAAAGCTCCTAACGAAGCAAGCTAACGAAGGTGAACCGCTTAGCAGCTTCTTACGGGGCCGTGCAGATCAAGGGCGGCAATATTGACGTCATAGATGCTTTCTTTTTTGTCGGTTTCGCTTTCGGAAAGAGATAATGCTACAAATGCAGTGTCATTCGTTCTTGTCTCCTGGATTTAAGTATAGGTTTTAATGATCTCCACATTGCTTTTGTTTCCAAGAGTAGGTGTAAGCAGAAGAACGTTCCCTCACACCCACAAACACACACACCCCCTCGCAAGCACACACACACACACACACACACACTCTTTGTCGCCCGCACGCACAGACACTCTCCTTCTCGCACACGCACAGCGTCTCTCCTTCTCACGTACACACACAGATGAATTCTCTCTCCCTCGCACGCACACACATATACGCACACACACAATACGCACAGATATAGATGGGCACACAAACACGCACACATTTGTCCGCAGGCATGTACGCTGAAACGCGAACAGGCAAGTTGGCGCATGAACACGTTCACACGCGCCCGCGCATGTACTGCAAGAGCACGCACACGTGCACTAACATGCGCGTACGCTTGCGCGCACACACAGGCATGTACACACGCAGCGAACGCTCACATACGCACACACGCACTCGCGCGCACGCAAACGCAAATACGGGGGCCCACGCACGCACACACATACACAGAGCGTACACGCGCATACAACAATACACAGCCACACTCAAGACGTGCACACGCATAATCACTATCTACAGTCTCGGCTGCCTCTCAAAAACCTGCGCGTGCAAACAGACTGCATAGTACTCCCTATACTATTACTGCTTCAATGCCATCTGTAATAAATCGCTTTATGGTTTCAATTTGGAGCTTCTTTAAGTCAATGTGCCCTCTGCAGGGAGGGTGAAAGCTGATTTCCTCCAGTTATGTGACTTCACCGCCTCTCTCTGACCTGCTTTAACTGCTTTAACGCACTACCAATGTTCCGACTAAGTGCCAAAACATATCCTGTTAGAAGGGTTGTTGTAGTCAGTTGAAGCTTTTTGACCTTCAGCCGATATTATGAACTATAATTTTGAAAAGAAAATTCCCATTGAGTTATACTTGTGCATTGCCATGAAGTTCCGAAGAAGAATGTCCAGATTTCTTGGACATGAACTGGTCGGCAGTCGAGATAAGAGACGATTAGGTAACTGGTGACAAAAAAATAAGAAATGCACCGACGATTACGATACTCCCTAATGCAAAAATTTCAGCGCAGCTCTGTGCGTGCTTTCATTTTGCGATATATTGGCTTGCGCGCACAATAGGTCTCGTGCGGCACGTTGCAAACGGAGGGAAGTGTGGCGCGACTGCCTCGCTAATCAGGAGATGACGAGAGGCAGCGCGTGGGCGACGCGTGGGCACGATTCGTAGCAGCCGCCGCAGACAGACCTTCTCTTATGCAGCACTTTGTTTCCATACATCCTATCGGTGGCGTCAGTGATGACGCGTGCTACTCGGGCGCCATCTCATAGCCGTCGCCGCCGCAGAGCTCGTCTTGCGTGGCACTACGCTTTCCTTCTCGCTCTTTCGCCATACCCTCCTGCATCGCTTTCCTCCTCGCGCTCTCTTCGCTATCGCAGTCTTTCTTTACCCGCTGCGCTCCGCGTTCACTCTTCGATCCTTCGCTGTTATCTCTCGCTCGGTTACGCCGAGGGACGCCGACATCAATGCTCCCCGCAGGAACGGGCGCCTAACAGCTGCGCTCTAAAAACAAGAACCGCATTGACAGAACCGCACTCATTGCAAGCGTAGATAATATTACAATACAGAGATAGAGGCGTGAAATGGGAAAGTTAAGGTCGAGGTCAAAGAGGCAAAGGCTATATAGCGATAGATGTGGTAAATCCTCATTAAGTCAAACACGCTAGGTGACCACGATACTGACCAACGAACTAGACCACCAGTCCACCCGCCTGAGCAATTTCGATGTTCATGCGCCGCACAGGTCATAGCTGTTATAGTTGTTTGTTGTTGTTACCTCAATGCAATGTTTATTTTTATGCACCATGCCGCTCACTGGTGCTGCCGAAAAGAAGGTGCACTGTAAAAGTTCGACGTAGCGCTATCAGGATGAGACTAAAGCAATGTTTGATTATAGTCGGAGAAGGAATGTTAAAGAAGGAGTACTCAGAGAGAACGAAAACATACGTATTATAACACTTGCGCCACAGATCGAAACGTAAGGCTTTTATAGCTTTTGTGTTCCACTGACAGATACTGAGACGTCTACGTAAGAAATTACATGTAATTAACCACTTGTAATCAATTACATGTTTTGGTAATTTTGCGATTGATTGACTACTTTTCTCTACGTGGTAACGCTGACTGTAATGCCAATTACTTCTTTTCAGTAACCAATTGCATGTAACCAATTACTTTATTGAAGAGAGAAGCCGTGCATCAGTGAACGCAGTTTTGAACGTTTTAAATTGGCGGGTGTACTGTACTACAACGTGCTGCAGAGCACGCTCTGTCGTGCCACGCATCAGCCTCGATAATGAGAATGTTTTGAATGGTTATCTCGGAATATCAATATTAGTTTCCTCATTCGAAAGCTTGACCAGATCTTGGTCAAAGGTTTGAACCTGCGATGCTATGGCGCCATAGTGATGGCCGATGAGGATATTCATGTCAGGAGGTCACCGGCGGGCAATTTTTCCAGCTTTTCATTGACGCTACTGGAAGTGGCTTTCCCAAGCTCTAGCAATAATGATGCACTTACTGCTTGCTAAGTGCTTCATATTCATACATCAGGGTACCCCATGATTACATATATGCGGTTAAATTTCGACCAGTGCTAGTAAGCGCACCTCTGTTTGGCATATGTAGAAATTGCATCACGTTGGAAAGTCTGCACATACAACGTCGGTTCATAGGTATTTCAGTAACGGGCTGGAGACCATCAGTTGGCATTGATCGCGATATAGCATGGTTTCTTCAGTTTTCTCAAAAATGTACTGAGATGGTATTTCCAATTATTCCTTTTTTTCGCGAAGTTAAGGTCCCGGATCTCTAAACCTCAGTATAAAGTACTGTTAAGCCTCAAAGCGCCCTTGAAATTTGATATAGTAGCTTTTCTACGTAATATTATATAGGTTATATCTATATACTACCCTATTCTATGGACAGTAGGTATGGTTCAGTTCTTGTCCAGTTCTCTTGGACAGGTCTATGCCACTGCGACAGTAGGGGATATTTTTTAAATGTAGAAGCATGGCAAGGTCGGCTACGTCAGTGCCGGCTATCCCAAAATCCCAGATTCGCTGTTGAAAAAAATAAAGAAGGAAATAAGAGAAACCGCAATACACACACGAACATGACTGCACAAAGATTGTCGTAGAAGCCTTAAATTTATTTACATATTCGTTGCACTTCTTTCTACATACGCCAGTCATCCCCCTCTCCCCTTGAAAGGCATCGCACATCAATTTCGTCCTTCTAACATAGCTACGTAGACGTGTCTCAGTGTACGTGCCCCTATGTGGGCGTACTTCGGCATACAGCCGGTGAACGGTGCAGTGCATAAACAGAGGCACTGCAAGGGATGAAAGTTTACCTGGCGTGGGGACACCAGCGAAAACCTCGTATAATACGAATTAGGAAGGAACAGCGCCAACTAAGACGATCGCGAGAGGGAGAACGACACAGGACAAGCGCCAACTTCATATATCTTTATTCACAAAAAAAAAAATCACATAATATAAGGAAAATTACAGACATGTGCTCAAGGACCATAATGCATCATCTGCCAAACCGTTCAAGATAGGACAGTTCCCTTTTGAAGAGGGCCACGGAAGTACCACTCATATAACTAATAAGACACGTTGCATAGTACACAATAAAGAAACGTCTACGCATCGCGTTTGGATCTACAGCATCTAATTACCCCTTCGACTAAAGCTACGCTTCCCGTTAATTTCAACGTCTGCGTTGAATCTGCATACTTGCTTTTATTTCGTTTCACTTCGGAAAGACATTTCGCTTTCTTTTTTCGCACTGAATAATCGATAGGCCAGCTGCGGCAGTTTTGAGAAATATTTTGGCAAAGAAACCTAGCTTTCGCTTTCGCGCTGTTTTTTATTTCCCTTCAGCATCGCCTCCAAAATAAACAACGATAAAATAAACGACTTCTTTAGGAACACTGAAATTAAATAGAGGCGGATACATACAAAGGAGGCCCCACGACATGAGCATCGAATCTGCAAACCAGTACGAAACGACTGAATAATTTTTCATTTCAATTTCGGTTACGTTCTTACTTGTGTCGCTGCTAAAGGTACGTCATATATCGATTATTTTAGGGTTGAATTGTGATGAGAAGCGAGAACATTCGCTAAAGAACAAAAAAAAAAGAAGAGAACGGTGAAAGATTTTTGTAGCTTCAAAGAAAAAACAATGTTCCTTAATCTCAGCGGAGAAGCTTGTACCCCCAAGATCATATTGCGTGCAGTGCTGCAGAATAAATAGCCGGGCACTACACGAAGTAGTGTAAACAAAGACGTGCCTGCGGTCGCTCTTGTAGCGCGCATGGGGGAGTTAACGGTGCACACAAATTCCCAAGTGTGCATAAAGCGGATAAAACTCTTTTATAGGAAACGTTATTTATTGGAGAACGTCGACGTTCGCAAAACTTATGCAGCTCTTTTCAATAAGACAAATTTATTTCAACTTAGATCAGCCAGCTACCTGAGGCCAGCATCACTGTGTTTTACATGTATCTGAACAAAAAATTCAAAACTTTCCCTACTGCAAAGCTTCCTCCTAATATGGTACTTGTCACGTCACATAGATGTCTTCTTAACGACGACTACATTACGTTACATCTAGCGGATAAATTTGCTTTATAGTATTTCACAGTTTTAACAGTTATCGTGCTGATGCGTGAAACTTAGTGTTAAGAGCAACCATTTGCGAACTTATGTACACTATACGCTTCTTCGTTTACAGTGTGTAACAATGATTTAATTACTCTTGGCACACTATTCGACAACAATGAGCCGTATGGTTGAATAAGCAGGGACAATAAATTACTAACTCTAATTAGAATCCAGCGCAGATAGATGTCAAATTGAGCAACTCGCACGTCAAAAACAGAGAAACCGTGTAAGGCACTTTTCACAAGTTTCTGAACTACCATCGGTCAAATAACCCGACGGATACTTCTTCAGTCTTTGCAAACAGGTCTCTATAATCAATGCGGGCACTCCTCTGTAGCCGGGATGTTTTCGTGCGCTTGACTATATGCGGGCTTTGTGCTTCTATATTATATGCTATATTTATTTATATGCATACTTCACAGGTTCCAGTATCTGGAACATTGCGTGAGGGGGGGGGGGGGAGGGAGCTGTTACAGCAATAAACAAGCCCAACTAAATGGTAGAAGGCATAGCAAAGTTCATTACTTTAGAATAGTTAAAAAAGATGTCCTGAATAAGTATTAAAGATGGCGGAAGAAATATCCGGTGCATGTTCCTGGAGGCTGCGTCCACTCCCCACTCTTAGATGCTCCGCCGTATCCAGTGCAACTTTTCAACAATTTCCGAAATGTAATCGAACGTTTCGCTAGATCCAGAAACTATAACAGACTACAGGAGGTCTTTCATTTTGCGCCCCCAAAGCGCCAGACCCTGCTTGTGCTTTTGGTGGGCATTCTGTTTTCTTTTGTGCACCTGCTTGCATTCTTTTGCATTCTCCCGGAGGCTTGCGTCCCGCACTTTCGCTGCCCAAAGTCTAAAACTCCCTTATGCCCGAAATTACCCCGAACAACTGGCAATGCTTCACGTTATCCGGCGCAATTCCTTCGCTATGCCCAATTATATTGAAACACTTGACTATACCTGGACTTAGTTCTATCATCGTCAGCAGCAGCCTATTTTCTTTATGGCCACTCTCAGGATGGAGGGCTCTCCCTGCGATCTCCATTTAAGCGTGGCTTGCGCTAGCCGATTCCAACTAGAGCCTGTGAATTTCCTAATTTCCTCACACACCACCTAGTTTTCTGCCGTGCTCGACTGCGCTTTCCTTCCCAGTGCTAACATCGCGGCCAGAAACTTAATGGGCTTAACAAGGAAGATAAAGAACAAGTTGAGGACCGCGCGAAGACTGATGGAACGAAAAATGTTAGGCGTAACCTGAACAGACCAGGAAGAGAGCTGTGCGCATCAGATAGCAAACGGGGATAGCCGATATTCTAGCAGACATTAGGAGAAAGAAATGGAACTAACGGGGCAGGTCACGTAATACGCGGGGTAGATAACCGGTTCACCATTAGACTTAGTTTTGTACTCCCCGCTTAATGCGACACGTTTCTGCAATGGCTCTCCGGCTGTACACTGAGCGGGCTCCACTTTGCACACAATGTGCCTGCGCCTACTCGACACTGACCCCTGTGGCAATGTCTTGCACGGCTTCGCTGTAAGACAACTCCATCCTGCTCAATTTATTACCCTAAAGATATATCAATTAAATTAAAACTAACATAGGTCACTATTTTTTTATGCCTCTCTTTCAGCGTTTTTTCAGGCATGATTGAGAGACTGATGCTCGTATGCGTGGCGCTTCTTTCTGCGGGCAGAACGTACGTCGACTGCGCTGATATAATGGAGTCACAAGAATGCAAACGAGGTTGGTATATGAAAGCGGAGCTTTCAGTTTATTCTATCAATTTCACACATGGCCCCCACAAGAACTATAGGGGAACGTGTCATTGGCTTTGATTTTTTTTTATTAGGGAAAATGCAGCGAAATGGTCCCGAGGTTGCCTGTCCAGCGTCCTTTTGTCATTAGTGCTGCGTCATTCTTGCCGTGCTATCAAGAACGGAACGAGGACCCTACACGTTCCTGCCCAGCGACTTTCCTCCTTAGAATTTCCCGTCGACCCATCTCACGATGACAGCCGACGTAAATGCCCTTAGCATTTGAGTAATGTGGAGACAAACCGTAATGGTGAAGACACCTTCATCAAGAACTTGCAGTTGCCATGCTAACTTTTCTATTGTTTCGGCTATGTGTGACGTACACTCTCTCCGGTATCGGCCCACTTTGCAATGACATTCGTTTGCCAGAACCGGCCATCACCATCAAGGCACGACGACGACTCTGTGGAATGTGAATGTACGAATGTGATGGAACAGTGAAGGCAGTATGATGACGACAGCAAGATAACAAAGGGATGCCGATTCTTAAGTCGTGACGATGTTATAAGGACGACAGCATGACAAAAATCGGACGACGAGGATGGAATAACGACGATGGAACGTCCATGAAAGCTTGCCAACGAATGCACGAGGAAGAGTTTATGTCGACGACGCAATGAGGACGATGACGTAACAATGGTGGCATAATCACTACGGAATGACGAGGGCCTGATTGTGACGGAATGACAAAGATCGAAGGACGTTGATGAAAAGCAGAGGGCGGTAGGATGATGAAGCATGAAGACATCAGGACGAAGCTCCTTAATAGGTGACGATGGTACGACAACAGCGTAACCCCGAGGACATGATTATGATAGGTGGAGAACGTTTGTACGACAATGATGGCATGACGACCAAGGTATGACGAGAGTGGGATGACTAAACTGTTATGACGACGAAGCAATGACCACGGAGGTATCAAGACCATGGGCTCATGCCTAGTGACTCAGACTAGTCGGGAATTTCGACCACTGGCTTGGCGTAAGAGGATAAGTAGACACATTTAAGGTACCTGCCGTAGGCAAAGCGTGCTACTCGCATTAATAACGTGACATGAAACACCCTGAGCTTGCCGAACCGAATGCTCGATACTCGATGTGGCGGTGTCATCGACCCCGAGTACTTAGATTTAGGTGCACGTTAAAGAACACCAGGTGGTCGAAATTTCTGGAGTCCTCCACTACGGCGTGCCTCCTAATCAGAAATTGGTTTTGGCACGTAAAACCCGATAATTATTAAGGACGGTCTCTACCTTATTTTTCTTGTCCAGCTTGCACTTCATGTGTCTTCCTTCTTGCTTCGAATAAGATTAATGTAACAAAACTGCGCTTAGGCAGCTTCACAACACAGGCGGCTTCCAGGATTGGCCCTCTTTTCACCAGTACGAAGTCATCGACATCGAGTGTTGGTAATGTTGTATTTTGCCTCTTGTCGAAATTTCTCTTCATTCTCTCACGATACCTTGATCTACTGTCTTCAGTTCTTGCTGCTTCTGTGAGCTTGATGTTCTTTTAAGTTCCGAGGCTTACATACGCAGGCAGGTAAGGTGGTCTCCCAGTTGCCGTGAATAGCGTAGTGCATACCAGGCCAGTTGTATACGAGCGATTGTGGTGAGCTACTGCCGCTTTCAAACAACATTTCCAACCACCTGGGAATGCTGGATACATGTATTGTTCGATGTCCCTGATAGCCCTTTCGGCTAGCCCATTTGCTGCGTGATGATAGGGCGCATTACATACGTTACATTATGGGGTTGTACGTGCCAAAACCACTTTCGGACTCTTGGCCCGCCGTAATGGAGGACTCCGGAAATTTCGACCACCTGAGGTTCTTTAACGTGCACCTAAATCCGAGCACGCGGGCGTTTTCGCATTTCGCCCCCATCGAAATGCGGCCGCCGTGGCCGGGATTCGATCCCGCGACCTCGTGCTCAGCAGCCTAACACCATAGCCCCTGAGCATCCGCGGCGGGTATGATAGGGCGCAGTGAACCGTAACTTGATGTTATGCTTTTCAGCCCATTCTTGTAGCCGACGACTTCGGGAAGCAGGTACATTATCGGAGACAATTACCTTGGCACTGTCAAACGTTTTCCTGTTCAAAAAGGAAATTACCCTCTTAGCACCTTCTTTACCTGGTCTTGCTGCAATAGCCCTGGTGCAGTCATCAATGCACAACAGGAAGGCTTGTGTCTTCTTAACTTCTCCAGACTTTCTTCGTAATTCCGCGAAGTCTAGACGAATAACCTCAAGTGGCTTGTTGGAATATTGTCGTATAACCATTTTTTGCGTCCGTTGTTGAAATTTTCATTAATGTGGCAGTTATGACACGATAATACATAGTCATTTGTTTCTTGCTTCACGCTACGCCATGAGAACCCTTTTCTTGATTTCATGTAGGTTCTCCTAAAGCTATCATAGCCTCCGAATTTGGGGCTATCATGATACAGTTCTAATATTTTTGGAACCAAGGAAGTAGGAACGGCAACTCGTCCATTTTTAGTGCGTTGCAAAACCTTCGTTCCGTTCCATATCCTTGCAATATTTGTCTATTTGCGACTGTTTGGAAGCATAATGGCTAATCGCGACATTGCATCGGCGTCCGTCATAGAAGCTCCCGAGCGATGAGATACTTAAAAATCAAATGGCTGAAGTTCACTCACCCAACGAGCTATCTTCCCTTTCAGTTCGACCATCTTGAAAATGTACGTTAGTGCTTGATGTTCTGTGTATAGTTTGAACTTTGCACCTTCCAAAATGAGCGGAAGTAGCGTACGGCTTTTAAAACAATAAGAGCTTCTTTTTCTGTCGTGGTATAGTTCAATTAAGTTTGGTTGAATGTATAACTGTATTATCCAACTGCACGAAGCTGTTGGTTTGGTGGTCGTGATGAGTCTCTCTGATACAAGACTGCTCCCGTGTCATAGTGAGATGCATCAGCATTCAATTCGAAGGGCAGCGCAAAGTCTGGTAAGCAAAACATAGGATCAGAAGAAATTATTCGGACCAATTATCGGTAGGCGTCATCACATTCTTCTGTCCAAAAAAGGGAACATCCTTCTGAGTCAGTCCTGTCAGACAGCGACTTTTGAGAACATGATCTTGAGTGAATGCTCTGAAACGGCCCGCCACGCCTAGAAACACGCGAAGTAAGTGTACATCGTATGGCTTTACTAGTGTTGTTATGCAAGCTACCGATTCTTGTTTCGTATTCTTCGTTGTTTCGTCCGAAACTCTGCCAATAAATGTCATCTTAGTTTTGAAGAACTCAATTTTCTTGAAGTCAACTTTTAGCTTAGCATCAGATAACGCTGCCAGAATATGACCCAGGTGTTCTTCATGCAACTTCTCACTTTTATTGTATGTGATAATGTCGTCCACGTAGACATTGCAGAAGCATCCAATGTAGGAATTCAAAGCTGTGTTCATCATCTTTTGAAACCGACTAGGTGAGTTTTCAATTCAAAGGGAAGGCGGTTATATTTGTATATGCCCAATGAAGTCGTGAATGCGGTGTATTACTTGGTGTCTTCTTGCAGTGGTAGCCGTCAGAAGCCCTTGCACAAGTCTATGCGAGAAAAGCAGATATAGCCTCCGATTTCATCGACGATGGTGTCATTCCTTGGCATTGGAAAAGGAAGCAACAGGGTTTGGTTAGTTACTGCTCTGTAATCCGTACATAGCCGCCAGCTGCCGTCTTGCTTTGAAGCAATAGTGATACGCGTAGATGAAGCAAAGAGAGACACCGACGGGCGAATTACCTTAGCATCTAACATATTTTGCAGCTCTTCTTTTATCCACGCCTTCTTTTCTCTCGTCAAGTTGTATGACTGTTTTCTCACAACCCTTTTCTGGGACAGGTGAAATGGAACTTCTAACTTTGTCGTTGCCGGTGGATATCCTTCCAAGTATACCAGTTCGGGGTATACAGTTGAGGTATTACACTTTTTCTTCGGCATCTGCAGGTGCTCTTCTTTTTGTCCCGACTCCGTTTGGTTAGCCTCCTGATCAACACACACTGCATCGTCCCAATAAATATTCAGTCTCAACAACTTCATGTCCGGACGAGAAAGGAGAAAGTCGTATTCCACAGTGTCTAAAACTAATGCAACTACTTCTGCCTCTTTATATTGGTACTTTACTTTTAGGTGTGCCTATTCACAATACTCTCTCTTGCTTCCATCATAGTCCCGCACAAGAACTCATTTCACTAAGAATACATCTTGTGGGTTTGCGTTGGTTTTTTTAAGAATGGATACAGAAGCTCCGCTGTCTATAAGTGTTCTTTTCCGTTGTCCATTAACCTCAATTACTATATTTACCAACTCGCAGAAATCAAACAAACAATGTTGTTTTTTGTCATAGGGCCAGACTGAGAACCCTCATTTATTAGTTTTTTTTTTCAATCTGGGCAAGCTGCGTTCCTCAGGCAATGACTCTCTTTCCGCGTTATGCAAAGACCTATGGTGACTTCCCTCTTAGTAACCGTTCATGAAACTCTGTTTCTCGATGCTTCTGCACTCTGGACATCCTAACGCGGCTTTGTCCTCCTCTCCATCCCATGGTAGGCGATATCTTGAAGTGATTTCAGCAAAGCCTCCATAGTTTTTGGCACTGCAGCTTGAATTTGTCGTTGCAATTTCCGAGGTAGGTCATGTACTATGAGCGTTCTAACAGATTTTAGTGGAAGTTCCGTCTCTGCAAGGTGAAGTAGTCGACGCTTTTCGAAGAAACAATCGAGCACTGCTCAAGACCTGTAGCGATAAAACAAGGTTTCTTCCCCTCGCTCAAGTGGGCTGCCACGGAATGACTAGATAAAGCTCCCCTTCAACGTGCTCCATGCATCCCAGTGGTGTCACGTGATACGCAGCTCGTACCCTTTTCTTGCGATACTGTTTAGAAAAAGAATACATACTTCACTCTTCCACCTGTGTCCCATCCGTTTTGTCGACAGGCGTATTCAGAGAACGCAATCCAAGCTTCTGGATTCCCCGTCAAACCATCAAAGGGTTCAGGTTCCACAACCTCTGTAGGAACGCTTTCTTTGAGACTCAGGGCCGAGACAAGAGCCTGAATCATTTCATTTTGCTCGGAAACTTGCTTTTGTTGATGTTGAATCGCCTGAAGCATAACGGAGAGATCCGAATGGTAAGTTGGCTCCAATGCGATTGACTTCTCTACTTGCGATAGCACATGTCGGTTGAAAAGGGAGACTTAAAGATTTAACTTCATGGACCGTTCTTCTAAGCGTTCGTTTAAGGACATACATGCCTTCTGCAAAACGATGGACACGAGTTCACCTGTTTTAACGTCGACGGGAAGGTCGACTGGTGTGTCTTTAGGAAGTGTGTACTTCGTGAAGACCAGGCTGTCTTTGGCTGGCTGAACGAAGAAGGTTACCCACATCACGGATCGTATAAGGCTGACTGCGCCAAAATATGCCGTAAAACTGCACTCAGCAGCGTCACAACAAAGACTCCATTTTGTTCTATCGCACTTCTTTATTCTCTCTTCTTGTCTTGTCGTGTGTCCTCAACAGTGGCGCGTAACCACTATGGGGGATTGGCCAAGAAGCCGGTGGTTTTCCGTATGGTTAGAAGTCTCCCTTCTTCTATTTGCAGCCCCCCCCCCCCCCCCCCCCCCCCGTCATAGGACTGCTTCAAGTAATACTTTCAGATCCCACGCACCGTGGGAATCGGTTCAGCCAAAGCTTTCGTTGAAATTTGGAAAGAGCGCTCTTCCTCTTCAACGACCGTTTGAAAGTATACAGCACACGACCGAGGCGGACACATTTTCGCCGGTGATGCCTAGCTCAACACATGCGGATTCCCCGCGCATGTCGCAGGAAAGACAACGATGTAATGGCGACGTCGGTGCGAGGACCACGGTGCGACGAATGGCGATCAATTGGCATGGTGACACAGGAATTCCGGAGATGAAACGACCACGACAAACGAAGGCGATGGCACGAGGACAGAGCATATACTGCCCTGCTTTATTATTATTATTATTATTATTATTATTATTATTATTATTATTATTATTATTATTATTATAAGAATAAAAAGATAACTTTACGGTAAGGACGCTGCCTTTTTCTGCCGGGATCCCTTCTTGCACCTTTCTTGCGTCTTTTTTTCATCCCCTAAACAATGAATATGTCTCAGATGTTCAATTTTCAACTAGCCCAGTTTTCTGGTTTGAGCACTGTTTTCTCTTCACTTTTACGCGTTCATTTTATGCAGTGAAGGCTTCCGCTTTTGACTGTGCACCAAAGTATCGATCACCGGACTTCACTACAAATGGTCCAAAACTACCAGACGAGTTTTTCAAACGGGTGAGCAAAAATAATGCATCAATTTTACGACTGCAATATTCACTGATGATATAGAACAAGTTGATCGGCTGCTTTCTCGACGCACTCCTCACCTGAACCTTGTTGTAGAATATTCGAGTTTTAACTTTGCGTCATTCATGATAAGAGATTAGTTAGGCCATCTGCGGATGCGTCATCTAGTTTGTGCCACAGTCTAACCAAAGCGTACAAATTACGTGGTCTGCGCATGAGACTTAGCAGCTTAGACGACGGACCTCTTCTAGGAAACTAAGATCCCGGGGTCTTGGCCGTAGACCTATAATATGCTCAAGATCATACCAGTATAAGTAACACGGTCTGGTACAAAACTGGTGCTCAATGACACAACTAAGGGTGATGCAACCTGTCCTCGCCGTCCATCCGTCTGTCTGTCTGTCTGTCTGTCTGTCTGTCTGTCTGTCTGTCTGTCTGTCTGTCTGTCTGTCTGTCTGTCTGTCTGTCTGTCTGTCTGTCTGTCTGTCTGTCTGTCTGTCTGTCTGTCTGTCTTTGTCTGTCTGTCTGTCTGTCTGTCTTTGTCTGTGTGTCTTTGTCTGTCTGTCTGTCTTTGTCTGTGTGTCTTTGTCTGTCTGTCTGTCTGTCTTTGTCTGTCTGTCCTTGTCTGTCTTTGTCTGTCTTTGTCTGTCTGTCTTGGTCTGTCTGTCTTTGTCTGTCTTTGTCTGTCTGTCTTTGTCTGTCTTTGTCTGTCTGTCTTTGTCTGTCTTTGTCTGTCTCTGTCTGTCTGTCTGTCTGTCTCTGTCTGTCTGTCTGTCTGTCTGTCTGTCTGTCTGTCTTTGTCTGTTTGTCTGTCTTTGTCCGTCTGTCTGTCTTTGTCTGTCTGTCTGTCTTTGTCCGTCTGTCTGTCTTTGTCCGTCTGTCTGTCTTTGTCCATCTGTCTGTCTTTGTCCGTCCCTGTCCGTCCGTCCGTCCGTCCGTCCGTCCGTCCGTCCGTCCGTCCGTCCGTCCGTCGGTCGGTCGGTCGGTCGGTCGGTCGGTCGGTCGGTCGGTCGGTCGGTCGGTCGGTTGATCGGTCGGTCGGTCCATCCGTCCGTCTAGTGCAACTGACGGTGGTCTGTTGAGAAAATGCGAGATAGGCTGAGGAAGCAGTAAAAAATGGACGCAGCATGAAATTAGTGAGAAGGAAATTGGCATAGCGCAAACCAACATCTATGCACTGAAACATAAGCAGGGTAATATCATCAGCAGTCTCGAATATATAGTAAAAGCAACGGAAGAATTCTGTACTGACCTGTACAATACCCAAAGCAGCCACGACACCTCCATTAGAAGTAGTAATGAACAGGTTGCAGAAGCTCCTTCTATAACTAGCGATGAATTTAGAAGGGCCTTGCAAGACATGAAATGTGGAAAAGCAGCAGGAGAAGATGGAATGACAGTCAATTTAATCAAGGCTGGAGGGGACATAATGCTTGAAAAACTGGCAGCCTCTTATACGAACTATCGAGCGACTTAAAGAGTCCCAGAGAAGTGGAAGAATGGCAGCATTGTACTAATCCTAAAAAAGGGAGACGTTAAAGAATTGAAAAATTACAGGCCCGGTTAGACTGCCTCAAGTATTATATAAAATATTCACCAAGATCATTTGCAATAGATTAAAGGGAACACTGGTATTCAGTCAAGCAATGGAACAGGCTGGCTTCAGGAAGAGCTACTCGACAATGTATCACATCCATGTCCTTAATCAGGTAATCGAGGAACCCGCAGAGTACAATAAGCCTTTCTATATGGCTTTCACAGATTACGAAAAGACATTTGATTCAGTAGAGATACCAGCAGGCATAGAGGCATTACGTAATCAAGTAGTACCAGGGCGCTTACGTAAATACCTTGGAAAATATCTACAGAGGTTCCACGGCTACCTTAATTCTATGCAAGGAAAGCAGCAAGATACCTATAAAAAAAGGGTCAGACAAGGAGACACATTCACCGCGTGCTTGGAAGAAGTATTCAAGCAATTAAACTGCGAAGGCTCAGGAGTAAGGATTAATGGCGAATATCTCAGCAACCATCGGTTTGCAGATGACATTGTCCTGTTCATAAACACTGGGGACGAGTTGCAACAAATGTCTGTGGACCTTAAAAGAGAAAGTGTGAAAGTCGTGTTGAAGATTAATACGGAGAAGACAAAGATAATGAGCAATAGCCGGACAAGGGAACAAGAGTTCAGAACCGTCAGTCAGCCTCTAGAGTCTGTGACAGAGTACATTTACCTAGGTCAATTACTCATGATCATGAGAAGAAAACTTACAGAAAAAAAGGGGGTTTGAGGGCATAAGGCAGACATTGTCAGATCATGACTGGAGGCTTACCATCAACATTGAAGAGAAAGGTGTACAATCAGTGCATTTTACCGGTGATAATGTATGGGCAAAATCTTGGAGACTGACAAAGAAGCTTGAGAACAAGTTAAGGACCGTGCAAAGAGCGATGGAACGAAGAATACTAGGCGTAACGTTAAGAGACAGAAAGAGAGCGGTTTGGATCAGAGAGCAAACGGGTATAGACGATATTTTAATTGACATCAAGAGAAAAAGATGGAGCTGGGCAGGTCACGTAATGCGCCGGTTATATAACCGTTGGAACATTAGGGTTACAGAATGGATACCAAGAGAAAGTAAACACAGTCGAGGACGGGGCAGAAGAGTAGGTGGGCGATGAACTTAGTAAGTAACTCTTGCTTGGGCTAGTTAGTTCATGCTTGAATGAGTAAAGAACAAGGCGCAATAGACCAGGACAGAAGAAGAACACAAATAAGAAGAACAAAGTGCCGGCCCTGTCGTTTGTGTTCGTCTTCTGTCCTGGTCTATTGAGCCTTGTTCTTTACTTATTCGAACTCAGTAAATTCGCAGGCGCTAGTTGGAATCGGTTGGCGCAGGACATGGGTAATTGGAGATCACAGGTACAGGCCTTCGTCCTGCAGTGGACATAAAATAGGCTAATGATGATGATGATGATGTTTACCTTTCTACTAACGTGCAAGTCCAAAGGGAAACTAGGTAGAATAGCAGAGAAGAGAGGGGAGAGGAGACAGAGGAGAGGTTGGGATGGGGAAAGTTAACGTGAGAAGGCAAGCAAACGCTACTACGATGGACACGACAGCGGTTGCAGGCAAACGGAGTAAACTTATGTTCAAGGCACGGTACCGTACATTCCTGCTATTTCTGAAAAATAAGCACCATGCAAATTTTCGAGCGGACAACTTACACAGGGCGCACATAAGCAGAGCCGCACCAAAGCGCACAGTAGGGTCCAGGCGGCACTACGGAAGCGGTCACACGTCAAATCAACATTCCTCTGCCGGCCGCCGTAGCCTTGCGGCTATGACATTGCTCGCGGTCGCGGGTTCGATACCGACCGCAGCAGCCGCATTTCTAAGGAAGCGAAGTAGAAAACGCACGTGCACTTAGCTTCAGCGACACGTTGACGAACACCACGATGTCAACATTAATCCGAAGTCCGACACTACGGCGTGCCTCATAATTCGATTGCTGTTCTGCCACGTACAGCACCATGCAACCCCATCGTGGCAGTAGTTTAACACTTCTACCACGATGCGATGTGCCATGCGAGGCAATGAATATGCCAAACTCTCTCGGAGGTTATGAATTACAGCGCAAAACAACGTCTCAAGCAAACGCCCCTCCCTGTGTGTTCTGTGTACCCCGCAGACAAACAGCAGTGGTACACGTAAGGTAACGTTTAACATCGACTCACCACTCTCGTGTTGTACAAAACGTAGAAGAAATTAAACACCCGCCCTCAACGTCCCCACTAATTGTCATTCAAAGCAAACCACACAGACAGCTTCGTTTACATCGATTCTCATAGTGCGTGGGATCAGCATAATTTTCTTTCGTTTTTCAATATTATTTTTTGTTAATAACATTGCTACTGACGCTGAAAGGAGTAGCTGCCTCCATTATGGGGTGACTGCATCTTGTGCTTTTATTTTCATTTAAAAAAAAGGGGGGGGGGGAAACGTTAGTGAACTGTTCTAAGACAACCGGCCTAGACGAGCGCTTATGAGGTAAATTAATGAGCTGGTGTAATGGCTTTTCTCTTCCTTATCTTTCTTTCCTCCTTTCTCCTTTCTGACACGTAGGGTAGCCAATCGGGCGAGACCTTTGTGCTTTGTTAACTTACCTACCTAACTCCTTCATCTCTCTCTCTCTAAGCGGAATCACCCTGTAGACATGTCGAGAGATCAACGTTATAACATGCCGTCGTGTACCCTGCACTGCGCAATGAAAACACAAACGGAAAAGACGTGGACCCGTTACGGTGTCCCTGTCTGGTGTGTAGCCATGTGCATGCCCCTTGCGCTACAGTGTACCCAACGTTGGACAGATGGACCCAACGTTAAAGAGAACACTTGACTGTTATTTTTAACATGTGCAGATTTTTCGCACTCGCAAGGGCACAATCACCCAGATTTGAAGTAGCAGGTAGCTTATGGCTGGCAGCTCTTACTACGCTCGACCCACCAGTGCAGCGTGCGGACGTTGCTCCCGCATCCACTTGCAGCTGGGGCGCCGAAAAAGTGAGGCGAGCACATTTGAGTGTTCCTTTTAATAGTGGCTCGCACTCTACATAAAGACAAGCCAACTATCCCGCTAGTTTACCCCTTTTGCGCATACCGTCACCGCGTACCGCGCTGGAACATGGAATTAAATTGATCATCCAGTGATGAATTAGGTTTTTAGAGCATACCGGACCGAAAACCATTCGCCGGCGCTAGTGCTGTGACGTCAACTGCTGTTTAGAACTGAAATGCTCTTTCGCGTCGGTGGTGTCTCTACAGGCCTAGTAGCATGAAAACGAAAGGCTATGACAAAACATGGGTGATAACTTGTCCTTTCCATAAGAGGGAACTAACCGATGTATAATTTTTCCTTGTTGTCATGACGGCAAGCAAGCACAGCAAGGGTGCATTCGGATCGAAGCGGGTGGTCTGAACTGACGTTGGCGCTGCCATGTTGTTCCGCAATTAAAGTAACGTACCGCTCCCTACAGCGGTACAACACACGCACGCGCAGCAGGCCCAACATATCCCTTACCACGGCAACGTGTCACGCACAGCATAAATACTCTAATGGGGGAGTTTTTAGCTTGTCCGCAAATTGCACTGCCCTTTACGGAATGTCGAGCTACCAGAGTCGTGAACCTGACAGCCAGGGTCAGTGGCGCCACCTGGAGCCCCAGTGTTTGACCGAGGAGGACAGAGCTAGGTTTGCAGTAACCATGTACCGGATGTATTTACGAAGAATTCTAGCAATATTTAAAAATACCAATTCCGAAAAAAAAATAGAACATTTCCTTTAGAGACATTCCGTGAGTGGTGGCGACCACCGCGGGACGGCGGATGCGAGGTCGCTAAATAAAAAAAAAAACAATCAATAATGAACTTTTCTTTTTACTTTTTTGTTTCAGCAGGTACATCGTAATCGGGAAATTGCAGCGAGTTCTCCGCGCCAGCCGTATCAACTTCTGGATCTGGATAAAATGCGATTACCCGCGGAACTGTGGCACGACGAAATTCGACGAAATCAGAGCACGCGAAACTGAAACTGCGAGCCTGCCCCGCACGCGTAGCCACGCCCCACGAAGTGACGTTCCGCTTACGTCACGACCCACCAGCGGGCAGCCAGCCCGCTGCAACAACGTCGAGCACGGAGCTTCTAGAAAAAAAAGTAAATGTACCAGCGAACGCGTGTTGCCTGAACATTCGCAGATTAAGTAAAGGCGCACCAAGGAAAGATTCAGGGACCATGCGAGTGCCCTAAGAGGACCGACTGCAAATATCGGCAAACTTTTTTTCGTGAGGGATGAGGACGGTAGCATCTTAGAAGGAGACGACGCTTTAGGCGAGAGGGGTAGTTGGTGGTAAGTACGGAAAAACAAAAGGCGCAGAGTATAAAAACTCACCGCAGAAATGAACGGGAAGCAATAGCAGAAGGAATTGTACCTAGTGACAAGGCAGCCAGGACCCGAAAGAATCGCAGTACAGAGTTAATCAAACAGGTGATTATACTCGGGTATGCGCGGTTGACTTCGTTTGTGCTCTTCCATCCATCCCTTCCTCCCTTCCCCCTGCGCAGAGGAGCCAACCAAAATTGCCTTTGAATGTTGACTTACCTGCCTTTTTACGTGTCCTTTCTCCCTGAACTGCTGTTTCTGTTTTCCTGTAAACTGCAGGTAAAAAGTAACTATTTAGTCGCTCCAGTCGTGAAGTGCATGGAGTCAAGCATCCCTATGAACGAGACGGTTCATGGTTGCACTAGCGAGATTGCGGTAAGTTTTATCTCCTGCTTGTTGGTCGGGTCTCGCCTTCTGAAAGACCTGTAGGATTGATTTGATTTGATTTATTGTTTTCAGTTTGCTGGTACACGAGTTTGCTAAACTGAGGGAGAGCAGACTAAAGGCCTTACAGACACGTGACGTAGGCCCGCCCTCCCATAAAATAAATAAAGTAAGAGGGGAAAAAAGGGCCCCATTGGAAATAATCATGCACTTTACAATAAAATATAAAAGACACAGCAGCATTATATGATTTAAAAATACATCAGATGACTGCAATGTAGAGAGTGTAAACAATGAAAAAGAAATTGCAATGCAGCTCATTCATAATTTACCGAACAACTTAAGCACACTTTTTTTATAGCGAGTATCTGACATATGCTGCAATTATAGTTTTAGTATTTCTGGGTATGTATTCAATGTATGTGGTATTATGGATATGTTATGCACAGCGGTAATAGAGAGTTTTAGCATAGCGGCCCCAAAAGATTGGGACCCCAAAGAGCTTTCGGTGTGTTAGCGTTGGGGCACGCAGGAGCAGAAGCTTTAAAATAGGGCTTTGCGTTTGCGGATTGCATCTTGCGCCGACGCACCACTACGGCGTCAAAAAAAGCTATTAGAAATAATGAAATAAAATATACCATTTTATGATAAAAAAGGTAATTTTGACTTTCGTATTTTCGAGTTTAATTACAATTTAGAGGTTATTCTATTAGCAGCAAGCAATTCGTTGCGCTTAGTATAGAGTAACCAGCTTTACGTGCCTTCACCAGCCAAGCTAAGCCGTGTTAGGCCTACGGACCATAATATCGAAAATCGAATTCGGATTCAGCAGCGTCTAATAAATCGATCTTCATAACACACGCTAGTTGAAAGAAAGCGATAACCGCAGTCACTTCTCCTAGCTTGCGAACTTCACGTGTTACTACGAATAGAGCCCAGTTTGGTGCTAGGTCAGAGCCGTCGCTTCGATGGGTGCCTCCATGTTTGTTTACGCATATCTTTTGGCGCAGCCTTTGGGGCTCCCGCTAAATGATTGAAATAGCGTGCCTGACCCAAAACCCAAAGGCAGTTTGCGCCTCTCACATTCGCAGTGGCTCCGACGCTATTTTTTGGGGGCCCCGAACGTTTGGGGCCCCAAAGCACCCAAGCACACCTGATTAAATCAAGCAAGCTGGTTGACTATTCGTCACCGCCTTGTTTCAAAGGAGATGCCCTGAAATAATCATCGCCGTATCGTGCCACTTGACACGCGATGTGAGATGCGCGCCGCGTGTAACGTCCGTACGTACAAATCTTAATTCGCACTGAAGTTGCGTTGTATTCCACCAGGTTTCGAGACATGCAGCAGTTGCATCGTGTCGCGTCACGTGTCAAGAGTTCGACATGTGCGCCGCGTAGTGTCGGAAACCTGTCTTCACTCTTCAGTGCACCTCACGGCAACGCCTCGCAAAGTACGAAACGGCGCTGGAGAAGCGGATCGTAGCTGCAGCCAGGCAACGTCGCGATCAGCAAGCCACTGTGCAGAGAGCTAGCTGCACGAGCCGCACGTCACCGTAGAAGCCTAGCGGACCTTCGTGCCTCATTCTCGCGAAAAACGCTGCGAAGAAACCTTGCTGCGAAGATGCTTCGCCGCGATGAAGCTTCGCCGCGAAAAGGCTTCGCCGCGAAGACCCCGTGGTGCGCGCGGAGCCGAAAATGGAGCTCGTACATGGATCCTCTGCTACGTGTGCCGCGCAGGCCTGTGACATTTACTTAGGTAGCCGACTCTCTCATCTTTAGTTCGACCGGTTTGCCACGTGGAATAATGTCGGAGCAAAATCAGTTACAAGCACGGAGTCCGGTTTCACGCAGGTACCGCTAAAGCGACTTATAAAAGGTACTTGCCTTGCGATATTTCTGAACGTCTCCTGATGCGACTACCTTGTTGACGAGAGCCATTCCTTTATTCTTGATAGTAAGTTCGTTGGTGCCTACAAGCCTGCAGTCAAAACTTCATATTTTGACGTAGTGTCCCCATATGACATGTAGATGCTCGTCGCAGACAGCATCCGCAGGGACACCAACCAGTTCGACGTAGAGTCCCTCGAGCCTTTCTATAAACGCATTAGTTGTACGCAGCGACTGGCGTCATCCACGTCATTTTCAAGGGCACTCCTTCGCCCAACGATTCACTCTCTCATTTTCTTTTCCCCGTCGCTTACTCTCTTGTTTCTTTGATTTGCCAGATGACGATAGGAGCCCATTGCATTAGGGCGGAAATGTTCAACATGGTGGTAAGTATCATTTCTCACACTCGTGTTAATTACGGCCTGCGCACTTTGGATGTACGTATGCGTGTGCGTGCTTTTTACATGTCTTTGTACATGTGTGCGCGCGTCTGTGTCTGTGTGTGCGTGTGCGTGCGCGATGTTGGTGCATGTTATTCCTTCTATCTTTTTATGATGACAGTGGTAATGCACCCGAGCCTAAATCGAGATCTCACCGCGAAGGCTGCTCCGAGCGCGTGGTAACAAACCTGAAGCTAAAAGTGCTATGACGGCGTGGCATATATCACAAAGCGGGTCATCTAAATCTCTGATCTTGGCAACCTTCGCACCAGTTCATTGTAGCCGCGCAGATGAAGCGTGGGGTACCTAATGGCCGCGTCAAGAGATCTTTTTTCTTAGGTTGTCTAGCACCATAATGCAGGCCAAGTACTGAGGAGAGCGAGAGAGGAAGATGAGAGGAAAAGAAATGAAAGTTAGCCAGTGTAAGCACGGGCCTACAAGCAACTGCCTAGGATAGGATGCAAAGGAAATCAAAGCAAAGAAAGAAGTTTCATGATAAGAAAGGCAGAGAGGTTCACCGGAGGCACACATTCCAAAAGCCAGGTACTTATCGCTGGGGGAAGAGGAAGATAGAGAAAGGTAGAATAACAAGACGGGCGACAAAAAGAATTAAGAATATAGCACAAGGAATGTTACGATGAACACGATCGTGCACACCGCAACAAAAACTCGAAATATATGTCAATTCCTTTCTCGCGGTAAAAAAATTGCGCTAAGTGGATCAACACTAACCAGTGAAAATATTCACGATAAATCTTTCCGCAGACATTTGACGTCACCAGACTAAATAGGCCGCAGGCGCTATAACTACGCTTGTTACAAACACGTATCTATTCCAACCCCGCCACGTTACACGTCATCTACCCGGACGTCTACCCCGACGATGCGTGCCCCTCGTGTAGGGCCACAGCAACATTCGCACACATGCTCTGGGAGTGTAGAAACGCTCCGCCCGACTCTACCTCGGACCAGTAGGAGAAGACCCTACGAAGCCCGCCGAAATAAATTTCTCGCTACGCCACTGGATCAGACTGTGAGATCTGCATGGTGCCTTAGACTACGCACCACGAGTTTTTATGCGTGCATACACGCTGTTCTTACGAGGAAAACAACCAGCAGACTGGAATGTTTGGCAAGCATCGACAGCCGGGCACACTCTGAAGTTATTCTCTTGGGTAAATGGCCTAGGTGCTCTTCGTGTCAGCCTATGATAGCCATTGTATGATTAAAAAAGAACGCGAACTCAATATGCTTATCTTATTTTACTAATGCGCATTTATTTCTCTCTTCATGTTACCATCCATTTCACTTCTCCTTTTGTCTCGCTTCCGCCAACGCCGAGTAGCTGGCTAAAACGAAATAGTTCAGACTGCCCTCTCAAGTTCTCAATTTTAATAATATCTGTACGTGTCTTGTTAGTTCTTATTTTTCTCAAATTACAGCCTTTAAGATACAAGTACTCAGTACTTGAGTTCCTGGATTTCCTTGTGGTGAGTACCCGTCCGGCCCCATTGTTAGACAGATTGAGAACTCTTACATAAGGTCTTGGAGCTCTCTGACAAGCGCAAGAAAAGACTCTGCCTGCGAAGGTCGCGGAGACCGCGTTCAATACCATATGCAGGTCATTCGTTCTGTAACAGTGCAATGACAGCACGGCTAAAAGGGGGAAAAGGAAGACAACACGGCGTTCCTTCCTTTGGCCCGTGTTGCTTTTGCGGTGCTACACAGCGTACGATGAATTTTAACCAACTCGCCCGCCTTGCTATATGTTGCTTCATATATAGACTCTACCACGAACTTCAGAGGGAAATGTCGTGCTAGACTCCTTGCAGGTTTTCCCGACGGAATATAGAAAATCAATGTAATGAATAATGATCACAGAGACGAGTGCTGATTGTAATCGGATCTCCAAGAGAGTAATTTGTGCTGCTTTGAATATAGGTGTTGTTGTTGTTGTTGTTGATGATGATGATGTTTGTTTGTTTGTTTCTTTGTCACGGTGTCTGCTATTGCCCTAAGCAACACGTTCTCGAATTAGTGCATCATTTCAGTTAAGCACTAGGATACCACGATATTGCTAGATGCACAAAGGAGAACAGTAACCCCCCGTAATCTAATGAAGCTGTGTCCAAACATATGGCACAAGTCCTTTCTTGGCGTAAGCGGCTTATTTCCGAGGCTGGATGCAGGTTTACAAAATTAACAACCGGCGTCCCTTGAAAGGCGTCGGTTTTGAAAGGAGTAAAGATGTTGCGGTGGAGCAGGTTAGAGTGACTACATGTACTACCTTTGGCGGTTTAAGAGATCGTTGTAGTGTTCCTGTGCATCCTCCCACACGAACTCAGTGCTCACTCTTTCCCTTTTTTTCTCTTCCTATTCTCCTTCCCCCCAGTGTAGGGTAGCAAACTGGGTGCTCGTCTGGTTGGCCTCCCTGCCTTTCCGGTCCTTGCTCTCTCTCTCTTTCTCTCTCTCTCTCTCTACCTTTGGGAGCATATACAGTAACTTTAGGGAACGTGAGGCGCGAGTTCTAGCTACTGCAGTGGCGGGAAGGAGACGGGGGATTATGCAAGGTCGCTGGTTGGAAAGGAAAGGGTGCGTGCTCTCGAGCAAGCAAGTGGCACGCACCCCCTCTCCCCCTCCCCCTGCGTCCTGTGGAGGCCGGCCCGTCGTGGACAATGCGCGGCGGACGAGAATCCATAGCAGATTCTCGTCGGCGAAAAAAACATTATACCACAGCCGCAGGCGAGCCTTCCGTCCAACACTGAGCTGATTAACTCGAGCAGGCTAGCTGACCATTTTTCAACTCCCCCTTTTCAAAGGGATATGCCCGTAAATCACCACCAAAATAATAATCAAAATAATAGCGCAGCGACGTTAGAAACGAGTTTCCACTACGCGATTCGACCCCATGAGCCCAACGCTCTTGGGCGGCAGCGCCTTGACAGCATATTATTTTTTTAATGGTAACCCAATAAAACATTCGCCGGTTGTGAATAGTCATACAACGGCGGGGGCACAGACAGCCACACACAAAAGAGGCACTGTTCGTATTTTAGGTGGATATGCTGGTGTCAATTTAGAAAGGTGGTGAGGATAAACACCTCCCCAAAATGGGGTACCAGTCCAGTGGAATATCACTATGAAAGTGTTTTAGGTGCACAGCCATCTGAATAAGATGCATCCTTGTAGGAACTATCCGTTCGGCGTTGAGGTCTATGATTCGCGCTTTCCGCCGACTACGCTCGCACGACAGAAAAAAATAAACACACACACACAATATCAAAAGGTACGTTATCATCATCGGTCGGCAGCAGGTATCGCACAGTATGAGGTTTAATTTCAAAGTCTTTCTCTAGAGTGTGTTCAAGGGCTTCGCAAAACAGGATGGCGCCTTTGTAGCTAATAAAACAATTACCTCTCGCACACCACAAGGACGACAGTTGGCAGAAGACACAAAGATATCCTCCTTCTGTAACCACTTTCTTGCCGGTAAGGTTTCACAATGAAGTTTATAATATAATGCTCTGCAGCAAAGGGATATAGAAATTTTACGAACTCGCTTTAGTTACCTCTTGGCCTGATCATTCAATATGTAGTGATCCATAAAAGGGAGGCGATAATAGTATGAACAGTAAACCTATGTATAATGCTTTACGGGTCACGGAGTACAAGTAGTCAGTGGAAAACCACCAAACTCTCAGGAAACGAACCACAAGGTAAACATCTTGCATGAACTCTACAAGCATGAACGCCAAGAAACATGTGAGGAAACAACTAAATCGAGTAAGATATTAACAACTGTGACTTGCACGAAACAAGACACGATTTGCTGCAAATGGAGATGCACTAAGCCCAGCCAAACCGCACGACTGGCCTAAATGTATATTTTCTCGCTTCACAGGCTGAAAAGTTGAAGTCAATTCGAAAGTTGCGAAAAATTCGATGCTTGCGTTGTGCGTAAAGCCTGGCACAATGAAAAGCTACCAATACGTAAAAAAATGTTTGTTGCCAAAAGCTTCTTGCCACCTTGAGCTCTTCCGAAAATATAATTTCGCTGTGGAACGAATGTCTGAGCAAAACACTGCAGAGCCAAAATCTGTTTTTTCCAATAGTGTGCTCCATGATGACACCATTACGTCATGATAGCCATGACACCTGTGTAATTACGGAAATGACCGCTATTACACACGCTCCGCATCCTATCCTCGTCACTGTAGGGTTATGGCTATAGTGAAGGGCCCCCTCTCTATTGTCAGTTCTGTGGGAGAATCCTGCTATCGCAGTAAACGACTTCAGAGCCGAAAGAATCGCTGAAAAGTGCTTTCTCATTATTTTTCTTTTGTGTGTGCGTTGTTCTTCCTGCCTATACTTTTAAGATTGCTGGTCCTATCGATGGCTGAATTTCGCATACCTTAGATCTAATCAAGAAGCCGCTCTTTAATCTCGAATGTTAAAGGCTGCAACAATGCCAATGAGTTGAGCATTGCGACGCTCTTTATATTCGCAGGTGTGCATGGCGGACCTACTGCAACAGCCACTAGCGATCTTACGAAGTGGTGTTGAAAGCAGTAGCTGACCCGACGGCGACGAGTGCACTAACTACTCGGGATTGGGCGCATAATGAATACTGTGACTGGTAATACCCACCGCCGACCTTAGGGCGACTACCTAATAAATCCTCGACTCGGTATCATGCGTCGTGTGTGTTAACTATTGAGCCGGCGTATGGGTTCGATGACTTTATCGGAATGACTTTATATTCCCGAGTCACTGCGGCTGACCTAGAGACGATTAATTAATTAATTTAATTATTTATTTATTCATTTACTCGTAGATTATTTCACTGGTCTACTTACTGAGATGGCTCATTCAGTCCATGATTGATTTGCAGCCTGACCGATTGCCAGAGGCATTTCTTGATGAATTGATCGAGCGACTGATTTATTCATTAAAATATGATTCTGTCAACTTTGGTCATTAGGAACAACAGCAACAGCTAGTGAGCAAGAACGCAGAAGACATCAGCATGCAACAACATTTTACGTCGCCGAACGTCTATACTCCTCTTTATATTTACGAGACAAGGTTGCGGAGGTTACGAAAGTAGTGCGTTCAAACAAGGCTCACCATGCAGTGGTTCCCGGGGCGATTGCTTTTGTTGGGCGGCGCCTCCTACGGAATAACTACTTGGTATATTACAAATGCATGTTATGCACGTAAGGCTACGTCGAACGACGTGATGCGTTGTTCGCATTTGTGCTTCAAGTATGCCACGTACTATGTTTTGGTGCGAACACACGCGGCGTTCTCTGGCCCCTGATCCCAAAAACATGTCACTCCGCCCCTTCTGTGGTAAACCGGCTCCAATAGGCGACACCTTACGTGCACCGATTACGTCATGTATAGCGACATTAAAGTACGAGATGTGTACACGGCATTCACATTGGCGACTCACAGAGCTCTTGCGGCCAAGTTGACAGCAGAGCTACTGTCCGAAATCGTCCCATTAGGTCGGAAAGCAACCAATTTTGGGAAGTCGCTTACTCACCTTTTCTTTTTTTTTTTCGAGCTACACGACTGGAATCACAAAAGCTGCTGGACCAATCAGCGGACCAGGAGCAGGACGTCAGCATACGCTGACTCCTTATTTTACGTGGCGATGGCTGAGCGAACAGACGTGAACATACGGAGAAAGGAAATACTAGTATAGGGAGCGTGACCGAGTCAGGCAAAGCATGCGTAAACAGCAGCAGTCGCAAGACAATGCGGCCTCACGGGGCTTCTTGGTCGTCAGTCGCGATCGGTCGCACGACCTCTGCTAATGTACACGCCAATGTTAGTGCCACTTTAATGTCGCATCGAGTCACGTGACACACAATTGCATGCTTTCATATAAGATGCGCTACATTTGTTCACGACTGGGAGCTCTAAGAGAAATCTCCCTTGACCTTCGCAGCGTCGCCTGGTACATGTGCGAAGCGTAGCGTTCGTTTTGGGCTTTCTGTTTTATGCGGCCGTATAACAGAAATACCACCTGTTAAGCTGTCTGCCACAGAGCTTTTTCGTCGGCGCCATTTGCGTTTTCGAGTTACTTTTTTGCCCTTCTCTTCGAGGAAGAACGTGAGGGAAAAGAACAGTCTGACGGACTAAGTTCCAGGAAAAGAAGCGCGATTCCAGTATAAATTGAAAACAAAGGACCGCATCGTCTCTCCAGCGCTGTCGGCCTGGCTTAAAGTGGTTAATTATTTAACAGGCGCTCACTACTCTTTTATGTTGCGAACGAGGTTGTGGCTACGAAGGCCAGCTTTTGCAAGAAGCCACACGCTACGGTCGTCCTGGGACCTATCACGAAAGGTAAATAATAAAGAAATTAGGCAGATGCAACGCGGGTATGGTATGGCGAAGCAATGCTATCGTCGAACGGGTAATTAAGTGCTATACAACTAAACGCAATGCCCATGGTTGTCTTTACGTTCATTTCAGGAACCGCGTATAGTGTCACTAGTTCATTATTTCAAAGAAATAGCACTTCTTGAGACACACACAAACACCAACCCCTGTATTTTCAAACCATCGTCGACTCGATGTTCCTCCCCTCCATGATGATGACTTATTGGCATGCCCTTTGAAGCAGGGCGGCGACAAATACTCACCTTGGCGGCGGACGTCCCACGTCCGCCGCCAAGGTCTGTGTGTGGTGGCGCTGGCTAACACTCCCAGGGTTCTACTAGGACACATAAATACCCAAGAAAGTGGATGGGAAAACAGCGCCGCGGTAGCTCAATTGGTAGAGCATCGCACGCGAAATGCGAAGGTTGTGGGTTCGGTTCCCACCTGCGGCAAGTTGTTTTTTCATCCACTTTAATTTCCATTAATTCTTCGTTTCTTTATTTCATTTGTTAAGCACAAGTAATTTCCCCTATGTTGTCCTTGGTGTCAATGTTCGTTGGCTTCTTATGATATGACTAATAAAATCGGGACCCTCGGTTAACCCCCTTTCTTCTCGTTTATCCTGCTTGTGTTACGCTATAGAAGCTTTTCATTCTAGCATTCCTGTGTGTATGTATTCAATCTTTTTTTTTTCTCTTCCTCAAAACTTCTCCATCTACCTTGTACCGCTGCCTATATTTGCAATGGAACCGGTTGTGTCAATCTGTTCCCTGCCTTCTTTTTTCACCAATACATTTAACACCTCTTGTCTATCTCGACTGCTGAATGGTTGCTGCCTTCCGTCCACTTTAAATCCAAGCACTTCTGGAAGGTGTACGTTACCTACGGCTCTCACTAGGTGAATCCCTTCGCATTCCACTTGGATGCGCCGAGTGGTCTCCGGATTTTCGCTTCAGCATACAACTGTCTCATCCAGTTGCGAATATTTGCTACGGTACGTTTTTGATCTTAGGCAACCAGCTCGAGCCTCAAATAGAAAAGAACTTTCCTTCGTGGTTTCGTATAGATTTTCCCTTCTGTTTTCGTTATTTTGATTCTTGTAAATCTCCATGGTACCCGCTGAATTGAGCACAACGCCCCCCCATCCCTCGACAGAAGAAGAAGCCATGATTGTCAAACGTTCCCGAGGTGCGTGAGTGAAGCGCAGTGACAACTTCTCCCAAAGGGTGGCGCTGTCACCCCCTTTCTAGTGCGATACACTTTCGCGTAGAAAGTGTCCACCTTCCAGAAGCGTTTGGATTCAAAGAAGACGGAAGGATTAACCGGCCAGCAGTCAAGATAAGTAAGAGACGATTGGATCATTGGGGGAAAAAAAGGCAGGAAAGATACTGACAGAATCATCATCATCATCATCATCATCATAGCATCGAGGTGGAGTGTTCAGTGTAGGGACGTTCTATAATTCGGGATGATTCAGAGAAACGCGAGCTCCGAAACGATAAGGTCCAGCCAATTGACCAGCCCACCAGTGCACCCGCCTAAACAAATTGAATTTTTATGCACCGCACAGGTAATATCTGTTGTAGTTCGTTGTTGCTAAAAAAATTAAATTAAATTGTGTGGCTTTATGTGCCAAAACCCCTTTCTGATTATGAGGCACGCCGTATTGGAGGACTCCGGAAATTTCGACTGCCTGGTATTCTTTAACGTGCAACTAAATCTAAGTGCACGGGTGCTTTCGCATTTCGGCCCCATCGAAATGCGGCCACCGTGGCCGGGATTCGATCCCGCGACCTTTCGATGTTATCGATAGTTGTTACCTCAATGCAAACTTTATCTTTACGCACTAAACCATTCACTAGTTCTGCCGAAATGCAAACTGTTCAAGGGAGACTTCAACGCAGCGACGTCACGAGGAGACTAAAGCGATGTTTGATCCTGGTCGGAGAACGAATAGTTCGGAGAGGTGTATTTGGAGAAAATAAAAGCATAGGGATTATAACATGCGCTACAGATCAAAATGTGAGTACATATTAGGCACTAAGAGGCTTTGTGTCACACTGACAGACACCGACACTTGTACGTAAGAAATTGCATGTAATTGTTAACTAGTAATCAATTACATTTCCGGTAATGTTGTAATTCATCGATTGCTTTTTTTTACTCGGTAACGCCCACTGTAATACAGTTTTCAGAAACCAATTACGTCTAACCAATTACGTTATGGAAGAAAGAAGCCGTATAGCAGTGAACGCAGCTTTGAACGCTTCAATTTGGCGGGTAGTATATAGTCGAACATGCGCTGTCGTGCCCCGCATTAGCCTCGATAATGAGCATGTTCAGGCAGGTTATCTTAAGTCATCAGTATTCGTTTCCTGATTTGAATGTTTCACCAGATCTTGGCCGAAGGTTTGATTGAACCTGTGATGTTATGGCGCGGTAACGATGGCCGATGAAGGCACTGATGTCAGGAGGTCACCTGCGGGTGAATTTTGCGGCTTTTTCATTGGGTCAACTGGAAACCCCTTCTCCGAACCCAAGCAATACTGAAGCGCAACGCTTCATAGAGTGGCCTATGATTACTTGTATGCGACTAAACCAGATTAATATAATAGGTTATTTATATGCGACTGAATTTCTACCATATCATAAGAAGCCAACAAACACTGACACCAAGGACAACATAGGGGAAATTACTTGTGCTTAATAAATGAAAATAAAGAAACAATAAATTAATGGAAATTAAAGTGGATGAAAAAACAACTTGCCACAACCTTCGCATTTCGCGCGCGATGCTCTACCAATTGAGCTACCGCGGCGCTGTTTCCCCATCCACTTTCTTGGGTATTTATGTGTCCTAGTAGAACCCTGGGAGTGTTAGCCAGCGCCACCACTCACAGACCTTGGCGGCGGACGTGGAACGTCCTTTTTGCCGCAGGCGTCACGAGAACGTGATCTTTTTGGGTGAAGGCAACTGGTCAATAAACCCACATATGCTACCTGAAGGCATCACTGTAGCCGGATTCGAGACCCTTGTTATGTAATAAACGAGAAGAAAGGAAGTTAACCGAGGGGCTCGATTTTTATTGGTCATATCATAAGAAGCCAACAAACACTGACACCAAGGACAACACAGGGGAAATTAGTTGCTCTTAATAAATGAAAATAAAGAAACGATGAAATATTGGAAATTAAAGTGGATGAAAAAACAACTTGCCGCAGGCGGGAACCGAACCCACAACCTTCGCATTTCGCGTGCGATGCGAAATCTCTCTCGTGGCACCGTGACAATATATATATTTGTTGTTGTTTTTTTGTTGTTTTTTTTTGGGGGGGGGTGGGAGGATCTCCCAGGCATGTGCGTATTTTGTTCGCAGGTTTAGAGGTTTGAGACATTCATTCAACGCGAAAAAAAACGAGAAGTCGGAAATACCATGTCGATGAGCCCACAAATTACGCTTCGGCTACGTCCTTTTATGTGTGTATACTAGGTATGTGTCCGTTCTCGCGCGATCCTCTGGGATAGCTGTGCCACTATAGGGTACTTTGTTTAGATGTAGAAGCATGGGAAGGTAGGCTACGTCGGTTCTGGCTGTACCAAAATTCCAGATTCCAGAAAAGAAAAGAAAGAAAGAGAGAAATCTCAGAAACTACAATACACACACGAACACAAGCGCACAAAGGTTGTTGTTTTTGAAACCTGAAATTTATTTACATATTCGCCGTACTTATTTTTACATCAGCGCTCCATCCCCGTTCTCCGCTCCGACTGATATCCCACTTAGCCTTCGTCCTTCTAACATAGCTACGTACACGTGTTCCAGTGTACTCGCGCCTGATTGGGCTTATTTCAACATACACCCTGTGAACGGCGTAATGCATGAACCGACACACTGTACGGGATTAAAGTTGTTACCAGCGTGGGGGCGTAAACAAAAAACCTTGCACGATATGGCACGTTGGGTTGGTATTCAACATGCCACGTGTGCGCATCGCGTTTAGCTGTGTAGCATATAATTTAGCCGCTCGACTAAAACTACGTTTTCCATAAACTTCAACGGCTGCGTTAGATCCGCATACTTGCTTTTATTTCGTTTCACTGCACAAATTCATTTCGATTGTCTTTTGTTTTTCTTTTCTAACTGAATAATATATAGGCCAGCTGCGGGAGTCTTTAGAAATATTTTGGGAACAAATCTGGCTGGAGCTTTCGTGCTGTTTCTTTTTTTATTTCAGTTCAGTGCCGCTTGTAAAAAAGTAACGAGAAAACAAAGGACTTCTTTAGGAACACTGGGAAAATTAAAGAACGAGGGGCGGATACATCCAAAGAAAGCACCACTGCATGAGCATCGAGACTTTAAGTCACGACGAAACGACTTAAGAATTTTTTTCCTATTAACTTCGGTTACTTCTGTCGCTTCAAAAGGTACGTTATGTATTGATTATTTGAGGATTAAATTGAATAGTGATGGGAACTGAAAACATTCGTTAAAAAAGAAACAGAAGGGTATAAGATATGTTCGTTGCTTCAAATAAAAAGAAACAAGGTTTCTGAATTCCGGCGGAGTAGAGCATCTTGCTTGCAGTGCTGTAGGTTAGACAGCTGGGCAATATAGGAAGGTGTGTAAACATCGATATGCTTTTGGTAACACTTGTAAACCGTAGGGGAGAGTGAACGATGCACACAAATTCTAAAGTAGGTATAATAAGGATGAAATTGCTTTTTTTTTCTGAAATGTTCTTTGTTTCAGAACGTCGATGTTTGTGAAGCTTATGCAGTTCTTTTCAATAAAACGAATTTATTTCGAAATGTATCAGCCAGCTGCCTCCTGCGAGGATTACTTTTATTTCACGTGTACTTGAATAAATAATTCCAAGTGTTTCCCCACTGCAAAGCTTCCTCCTAGCTTGACGCTCTTTACGGCACATCGTTGTACTCTTGGTGATTACCATATCATATTACTTCTAGCGTATGAATGCGCTTTGTATTCTTTCACAGCTTCAAGGCTTTGCTTGCTGATCTGTGCAACCAGTGGCGTTAAAACCACCAGCTGGGCACTCATACTATACCATATATGCTTGTTCCTCTACAGTGCATAGCAATGATGTAATTACTCTTGGGACACTATTCGACAACGACAGCCCGTACGGGGGAATAAGTAAAAAATAACAAAATAACTAAACGAAATTAATCACTAAATGTGCCTGCGCCTCCTCTGCGCTGACCACTGTGGAACTTTCCTGTGCAGCTTCACTGTAAAGCAATTCCATCCTGTCACTAAACGAGTTCAGTTTGTTACTCTGAGGCCACATGAATGAAATAAAAACTAAGGTAGGCCACTATTTTTTCTTCTCTATCTCTCTCTCTCTCTCTTTCAGCGTTTCTTCAGGCATGATTGAGAGACTGATACGCGTATGCGTGGCACTTCTTCTTGCGTGCGGAACGTGCATCGCCTCCAGTGAGATGGACGAGTCACCAGAGTGCATACGAGGTCGGTATGTGAAAGCGGGGCTTTCAGTTTGTTGGCACACTATAGTACGTGGCGCCCACTACAAATATAGGTGACCGTGTAGATGGCGTTGCTTTTACGAGTGGAGAAAGACAGCGCCACGGGAACGGATCCTCAGCTTGCCTGTCCAGCGTTTTTTTTCCTTTTCATCGGTGCCGTGGCCTTCCTGCCATGCTGTCAAGAAGCGAAGGACGCAGGGCGTTCCTGTACAGCAACATTCCGAGGTTCTTCTTATTCTGTTTGTCTTTTCCTCTTCCTTAGAATCATCCGTCGACCCAACTCATGGTAAGAGTCGGCGTAAATGCGATTAACATTCGAGAAATGTAGCGACAAACCATAATGCTGAAGACACTTCTACTTAGAATTTGCAGTTGTCATATTAACTTTTCTGTGACTTCGGCTATGTGTGACATACACTCTTTCCGGTATCGGCCCACTTTGTTATGACACTCGTTTGCCAGAACCGACCATGACCATCAAGGCAAAGCAACGGCGCAATGACACCGATGAAAAAAGGAAGGCGGTTTGATTACGACGGCATGATGACAAAGGGATGGCGGTTCTCAAATGATGACCATGTTATAACGACGACAGCGTGACAAAAATTGGATGACGAAGGTGAAATAATGACGATGAAATGTCCACCACGGCTTGACAATGAATGCACGAGGAAGAGCGTGTGACGACAACGCAATGAGGACAATGGTCTGATAATGGTGGCATATATACTCACGATTGAATGACGACAGCATGATTACACAAAACTAATATGTAATGACAATGATGAAACGACGTATGCGATAGGACGACGACAGCGCGACGACATTAGGATAACTTTACTGAAGCGATGACGTTGGTAAGACGACAGCGTAGAAACGACGGCGTGATGAGAATGCGATGACGACGCCTGTATGACGAGAATGACGTGACGATAAGTTGTGACGGGAGGCGGATAAGAAATTTTGAATTACAACGGTGGAACCATCATGGCAGAATCAGGACAACAGTATGACAAACAGTGAATGACGAAGACTGCATAACGACGTCGCAATGGCAATGGCACAGCGTTGGCATGGCAACGACGTGAGGACACTGGGCTGACGACGAAGGCATCGCGATCACTGTATGACGACGGTAATGAGAGTCGGATGACGAAGCTGGAGTGGTAAAGGCGCAACGACCACGGCGGTATCAACCACACGAGCAAATTCCCAGTCTGCCCTAAATTAGCAGTCATATTGGGCCACTGCATTGGCGTAAGAGGCTAGATAGATAGATACACTCAATGAAGGTAAAAAGGGAGGGAACGACACGGAGGTAGCTTGTGTAAGTACTTGCTTGGTACCCTGTGCTGGAGAAAGAGTTAAAGGGAATAAAAGGTTGTAGCAGGAATAAGAAGTTAAGACAGAACTCATGCGACCACGACTGTCGAGGGCAATGCGAACAGCAGCCGAGCAGTGAGGCGACAGCCCACATTCCTGAAGTCCCGTTTATTTACCGCGTGTAGTAGGAATTCTGAGACTCGCTGCTGCGGATTTATTCCACATACTCCGATATCGTCCCGTCGCCTTGCTTTTTTGTTTACTGAGCTTCTATTACCTTGTATTCCTGCACTCATCCCTGCTTCTATCCTCCTCTGATTCTCATTTTTTTTAAATTTTGATCTTGTGTACGAAGCTTCTATTATGTTGTATCCCAGCTCCCACTCCTGCCTAAGGCCTTAAATATAAGCTGGTAGTATGTAATAAATAAATAAATAAAAGGACGCTTTCAATTACATGTATAAGCTCACAACCATATCCCGTCATTACTGCATCTATAAAACAAGTATTATGCAACTCGCAAAATATACAAAAGGCAGCATGACCTTTGTGTATGTGGTTCTTCTTTTTGATAGATTGTGAGATGCGGTTACTTACTTATTTATTTCCCTGACTTATTCCACGGTCTAATCTTTTAGCATGCGTGTGCAGACTCCCCATAGTTCCACTCAGCCTAGTTAACGCGGACTCAGACTTAGCCAAAATTCTACTCAGCGGTGCTGGCTCCGTCCACGTTCACCAAAACTTTACTCATCCAGGCTCACACAAACTCAGTCTCACGGGTTGGTCCAAGCCCTGGTGAGCCGACTCTCGAGTGAGTTCACCGACCTATGTATGCATCGCATAACATTAAGGTTGTTGACATGGGAGGTTCATAAGCCTACATTGTATAGGAGTCCGTGATGCATCGGATGAAGATAAAGACAGTTGTGCACATTGCAGTTAGTTTTACAGAACTTACTTAACCGTTGCATGAAAGCTTCACCTCATGTCGATTCCAACAAAGTGCACTGGAACTGCATCATATTTTTTACCGATACTGCTTGCTATCTTGGCCATTACTTCGTGGCCACATTTTGAACATCTCAACACAATGTTAAATAAATGACTGTGTTGCAGTATGTATATAAATATGCTTCCATCACTGAAAGTACAATAATAGCATGATACAAACACATGCGCATAGTAAGATGCACATGAATGCTAAATATATGTACAGACGGTATGGTGCTTGGGTCGAGTTGGTCGCCATCTTTCGCCAAAAATAGCACAGGCTGATACTGGAATGAGACCACGCATGTCATGTCATTTGCCAGTGTAACATATCTGTAACTTAGCAGTTTACAGGAACTGAAATTTGACCGAGTTTGTAAAAATTGACTTCGAGCGCAAAAAAAGAAGACACAAGGACACAAGGAAGGAAGACCCGATAGAACGAGCGATAGTCCTGGCTGGTCTTTCTGTCTTGTGTCCTTGAGCTTTCTTGTGTTTTAAGTCAAATATGAACCAAGCAGTTACCGCGATGTAGCAGCTACATACGCTTGTGCAGTCCACAGCCGGCCACTCGACCGCTCTAGACAAGTGTGTTGCATTTGGTTGTGAGACTTGTATTTAGGCACACTTTTATTGTCTCTATCTTAAATTTTATCCTGGCCTCCGAAAGAATTTCATTATGTTTAGATTCTGAAACTTATAAAAGTACACAGCGTTATTTCATTTTTTTTTTCATGAATAAAGCTTATATAAAGGCCCAGAGATATTGTCAATGATTAACAATTTTCTTTAGAACAATATGTGGTATGCTACTGACATTTCAACAGCTTTTCAAACAAAGGTTGGAACGTCGTCTCTCCTGTTTTGAGCATTCGGTTAATGCAGGCTGTTCAAGCAGGCACACAATTTTGTTAATGCAACGTGTTCGGGAATATCAGATTGGATTGTACCGTGAGGCTTCCCTTGCACTTTTTTTATTTTGGTCGATTATTGTAGTTTCAAACGGCTCCTATTAGCATGCACTAACATTTATTTAATATAGGTTGTGTACATGACTAGATTAACCGATTGGATGCTTGCTTTTATTTCTAGTGAAGGAACCACAGCGTCTGCTCCAGTTGCATAAGTTTTTCGTATTCTGCTGTTTTCGACTTCAATTTAACAAGATAACTTGCTGAAGCAGGTAGAAGCACCCGCATGTCAACGAGACTGGCGCAACTTTGTTATTTACGCTTGCCAGTGTGAATACAGAATTCGAGCTTTCTATCTTTTGCTGTTAAACTGTACTCCTAAAAACGTATTTATTGTTTGCCGTGGGGCTACGCCACCGCACTAAGTCCATATTGATTTAAGCTTCATGGTACAGATTCACAGTACACTAACAGCGCGAGAGACACGCGACAAGAGAGAAGACGAAGCCCATGCCTGAAAACAATGCTAACATTTCTTTTACCGCGGATTCATGGCCGATCACCCGAGTGGGTTGCCCCATTTCGCTGGGGAACAATAACAAGAGCAAGAATAAAGAAAAAGAAAATGAGACATTCACCCAAACGTAGCTAAGTGCTTCAAAGGAGACCCATACGGGTTTCTCGAAAAAAAGGCTTCGCAGATGAAGAAAAATTCGTCCTGGTCCTGGACTCCAACACGCGACCACCGCCCTTCCGGGGCAGCCGCTCTACCAGCTTGCGGGTTTCCGCAGAACTATTACGTCAAACCCTTGCATTTGTTTCGAGTTGTTGACAAATTCGACTTCGCCCTGCCGTCTGCTAGCCACCTGGTTAGCTCAGCTGGTAGAGCGGCTGCCCCAGAAAGGCGGTGGTCCCGTGTTGGAGTCCCGGACCAGGACGAATTTTTCTTCAACTGCGGAGCTTTTCTTTCGAGGAACCTGTGTGGGTGTCCTTTGTAGCACTTAGCTACGTTTGGGTGGATGTCTGGTTTTCCCTTTATTAATTACTTCTCTCGATCTTGCGGGCTTACGCAGAACTATTACGTCAAGAACAATAACGCACAGGTGCCACGTACACAAATGACTGCAGCTCCTAAAAAAATATTGTGGTCCTTTTACGCCTTTTGAAACATTCAGAGAGGATTTCTATACATACTGGCAGCACACGCGCCGGGGTGGACGAACCAGGCTATAGCGCTAGAAATTAATGTTCACAACACAAATTATTGTCCGCACTCAGCATTCACACAGAGATCATACCTACGGCTTCCTTCAGTGCAGACGTGAGCATTCGGGTTGGTGCTTTCTGCTAAGCATGGGTGCAAGAATATGGCTAGAGCACACGCCGCTTATGCGCAACCTCGAGCAATATACGCACATCATTTCTTAAGAAGCCTACGCCGATGAGCGCGGGTAACGCGAGGACCTCGCTGCGCTGACGCCACGATTTCGCTGCAGTCGAATACCGCATGTGCGATGAGGGTTGCCGTACGGCCTTCTCGATAGGCTGTCGTGTAATTAGTTGTAGCGCAGGCACAACGGCATGGATATAAAAGGCTCGCGAGGCAGCGCACAGCAACACAGCGCTGAACGACCCGCTGCTATGCAGCGGCGAATAGCCGCGAACGGATGCAACATTGCGCGCGCTCCAAAATGAACTTAAACTTCAAATCGCTTCTAAATTGCGAAACGCGCGTATTATTGTGCGCCTATTAACGACAGATCAATAATATCATGACGCACAGGTATTTTCACAACATTAAAAAAAATTATGCGGTGACTGCCACAAAAACCTGGCAGCAAGCAACACTGGGAGTGGCACCGGCCGCATTGTTGAAATCACAATCGTGTGAAACAGCCTTGACGCGTCTTGTAGCGTTCGTAAGCACCGGCGCACCACGTATATCGGAGGCCAGCCGCAGGCTTCGCTGAGGCAGCGCTAGATGGCGCCTAGTATTCTTAGGGTGCTAGGGAAAGCTAGGGAAACGATGGAGCACGTTTTATTAGAATGGGACGATGTCTGCCTACCGGTTGAACTAGGCACCTCTGGCCTCCTTGAAGCCCTTAGGTGCCGCGAGAGCAAGGGGAAAGTAAGCATGTCCGCAATAGAGATTAGTAAGAGGTGATTGGAAGCGCGGTGGCGGAAAAGTAGAGATAAGACAAACAAGGGAGGCGTACAAAAACAAAGTTCCCAATAGGGGGTCAAAAAGGTTGGGGATGGGAATTCTTTGTGGTTTATTTTATTTTTTTCTGATTTATTAACATAGGCAGCACATTAGGTGATATAATAACAAGCGCGTGGGAGTGCAATCCACCGCCCCGCTCCAAAGGGGACGCTCATAGCGTCCGTCCGTCCGTCCGTCCGTCCGTCCGTCCGTCCGTCCGTCCGTCCATCCGTCCATCCATCCATCCATCCATCCATCCATCCATCCATCCATCCATCCATCCGTCCATCCGTCCGTCCGTCCGTCCGTCCGTCCGTCCGTCCGTCCGTCCGTCCGTCCGTCCGTCCGTCCGTCCATCCATCCATCCATCCATCCATCCATCCATCCATCCATCCATTGAATCGCAAAAGAGAAGTTCTGGAGCAGTAGATGCCTCATACATAACTCATTTCGACGATGGCAATTCGTTGTATGATTACGTTGCTTCAGAGCTAACGTGCATTACCGCCAACAGTAACAGTGGGATGGGTTCTCATTTTTTCGTATTTCGCGTATTTAGATAACAGGTATTGTTAATTGCCATTTCAAGTATTATTTCATAACGAAATTGTCAACGAGAAACATGCAGACCATCCTGAAAAAATGACATCCATTCTACTTTGTGAAGATGGAACGGCAGCGAAAGCTCACGACAGTCAAAGCTCTCGAACGAAAAGCAAAGTGCTTTCGCTGCCATTACATGTTCACAGAGGGGAAAGGTTGTCATTTTTTATTTTTTTGCGTTGTGAGTCTCGCGTCGTTGCTCGTCTGGAGGTGCCCGAGCTCGCGATTGTCGTTTTCGTTCAGCATCGCGGGAACGTTTCTCGTCGGTGGTCGTTTCGCGCCGGCGCCATTTACAGTTTCGACGCTGTTCCCTCCGGCGCTCCTAGTACGCATGTTTTTCTTCGGTTATACGCGCTCTACGTGTCCTCCCCATCGATAACGCAGCTGTTTTTAGCGCCGATACCTCTCCTGATTATATGCTGCGATAACCTTGACGTCACGCTATTATTGATGGCGAGCGTTTTAATCTGTACCGCATTTTGACATCAGCGCATCCGCACTGCACCCGTATGGGTTTGTTAGAAATCGTTAAGTCGGTTTCTGTTGCCGGACGTCGAAAAAACTACGGAAGGTTAGTCATATACAGCTTTCGCTGTAAAATTCTCGATTCAGCTTTCTGTTGCTCAATACTTGCTACATAAAAGGTTTTTCCAAGCCCGCGACTCCTATGCAGCACGTACTGAGCATATGGGCTTCAGGAGTGACACTTGTACAAGTCCGCGCACGACTTCAGAAAGCTTCAACGGCCGTGTAATCATACCTAAGAAGGCGAGGCCTGTAGCTTTCAGCTGAGAAATGTGTACTCGTTGCTTTTACTCGCAAATCGATGGCCCCGTATGCTTTGCGGATTAATGACCAAACGATACGATATAGACGAACGCACCGATTTCTTGGCGTCATCATTGATAAAGACTTGGCTTGGAGCCCTCACGTCTCGTACATGACAAAGCGTTTGGCCTTCATTGTGGACCTTCTTGCGTTCCTCGGCGGAAAGTCCTGGGGCGCAACAGTACCATCAATGTTGCAACTGTATAAAGCACTGTTCTTGGGCTTCCTGCGGTACAGCTTACCTGTACTAGGAAATACTTGCACTACGAATATCCGCAAACTGCAGAGTGTGCAAACACAGGCATTCAGAACTTGTCTCGATCTCCCAAAAGCTACGTCATCGATTGCGACATTGGCCATTGCCGGAGACACTCCTTTGACAGTATACATCGATACAAATGTCCTGAGAGCTCACATTCGACACCTGACTCGGATTCCCTCCCACCATCTTGCTTGCTTGCCAGCAAAAAGGTCACATTCAACTTTTGGCAACACTATTGTAAGACATCAGTCCTACTTAATTGCCATCAGAATTTACGCCTGCTACACGATTATCCGACCCGTTGTGGTGTCTGCACCGGCCGCAAGTGCAGTTGACAATTCTAGGCATCAGAAACAAAGCCGGAGCGCCTTCGCAAACTTTGAAACAAGCAACTTAGGAACACATTCACAACGTGCACAGATTTCGGCAGCATGTCTACACAGATGGTTCGGTGAAACTCAACATCTCTGTTGCTGCAGTCTTCATTCCCGCAAAATCTGAAGAAATCAAATTAAAAACTTCATGTGTGACCACATCAACGGGTGAAGAACTAGCGGCATTCCGTGCTGCACTTGATTTCATTAAGAAGGAACCACCGCAACGGTGGACTGTCTTTAGTGACTCGAAGGCAACCCTTCAGTGCATACAAAGCCCAATGCGCCACGGACCCAATGAACAACTGGCCTCAGAAATTCAACACATATATCATCACCGCCATGACAAGGGACACAACATAATCTTTCAATGGCTTCCAGGACATTGTAACATCAGTGGGAACGACCACGACGACGAAGCCGCTCGATCTGCACATGAAAGTGGTCAACGAGTCTTCATTCCGCTTTCGCGAACAGACGCTGCTGCTGGGCTGCGATTGATGTCCCGTGATTGTACTTTGCCACTGTGTGTAGTTACAAACTAACTCATCTATCTTATTTGAGCGCAGCTTTCTTTTTACTTTGACGCGTTTTCTACGCAGCGATGAGAGCAGTCGATGCCTGCTCAGAGAAGTTCAAGGGACGCCTACCCAGAGAGCTTTTCACAGAGGTAGGCAAACGTAATCCATCGTTATTGGCACAACTATTCACTGGTGATGTAGAACGAGTTTATCGGCTTCTTGTTCGACGCACTCAGCCCCTAAAGCATACGGATTCCACGTTGTAGAATACTCGAAATCTCTAGCTTCTCGTCGTTCACTATACATGACAAGGTTGGACGATGCGTTACCTTCCTTGTGCCACTATCCTACCTGCGCCTTTAAAAAACGTGGCCTGCGCACGAGTCCCTTTGCCTTTTAGGGGATAGGCCCGTTCTCAGAAACTAAGATAATGTGACCATGACCACAGACCTTTAGTAAGCGCAAGGCCATACGCGTATGTGGCACGGTGCAGAATTTAGTTCTGTGCAACTTGTCCTCCAATTCTTTCTTTCTTTCTATCTATCTATCTATCTATCTATCTATCTATCTATCTATCTATCTATCTATCTATCTATCTATCTATCTATCTATCTATCTATCTATCTATCTATCTATCTATCTATCTATCTATCTATCTATCTATCTATCTATCTATCTATCTATCTATCTATCTATCTATCTATCTATCTATATGTACACACATACATTCATGCTGCATATGTATGTATGTATGTATGTATGTATGTATGTATGTATGTATGTATGTATGTATGTATGTATGTATGTATGTATCAGTGGCGGCATACATACATATTCGCAGATTAAGTAAATGCACACCAAAGAAAGATTTTGGGACCACGCGAGTGCCCTATAAGAGCACCAACTGAAAGTCGGCAACCTTTTTTTTTGTTCTTTTTCATGAGGGACGATGACGGTGACATCTTAGAAAAGAGGCGACGCTTTGCCATAGGTGAGAGGTGTAATGAGTGATCCTTTCGGCAAAACTGAAGGTGGAGAGCGCAAAAAGTCACCGTAGAAAAGAACGGACAGCGATAGCAGAAGGAACTATACCTAGTGACAAGGCAGTAGGGCCTGAAAAAATCTCAGCACACATTTAATCAAACAGGTGATTATGCTCGAGTGTACGCGGCTGAATGCGTTCTTGCTCTTCGATTCACACCCTCCTCCCTTCTCCAAGCGCAGAAATGCCAACCAAAAGTGCCTTTCTTTATGTTGACCTCGCTGCACCTTTAAACGTTCTTTCTCCCTAAACTGTGCTTTCTGTTTTCGCGCAATCTGCAGAACGCAAGCGAATCATTAAGGAGAAAGCTTTCACTTTGCGTCGCACAGGACACCCCTGCCAACGAGTCACTAGATCCGTGCACCAGCCAAGTTACGGTAAGTTTTACCTCCTCCTTGAAGATCGGGCGTCGCCTCGTCAGAGAACTGTACTATTCAGTTTATTCGATATATTTATTGTTTTCAGTTTGCCTGTACATGAGCTTGGTAAAACGAGGAAGAGCATACAGGCTACAGGCATTACAAACACCTGCCTATCATAAATTTAAAGAAGAGAGAAGAAAAAGAAAGACAGCATTGGAAATAATTATGCACTTTACAATAAAGAATAAAGGCACAGCTATAATAGATGATTGAACAAATGCCCCAATAGACAACAATGTAGACAGTGCAAGCAATGAAAAAAGTTAGAATACACAGTATTAATCGTTTGCAGAACAATTCATGTACGCTTTTTTTACGGCACATGTCTGACATGTTCTGCAATGATAATTTTAGTATTTCTGAGTATGAATTCAATGTATGCGGTATTAGGTACCTTATGGACACGGTATTACGTAGGTTACTTATGGACAGTGGTATTAAGTAAGTATGGATGGCAGTAACATACTGCATGCGTATAGCGTCTTTAGACCGAACTGTAACGAAAAGTAGGGAGCCGTGCTCAAACCGCAACGGCCGTAGTGACGTTTAGCGGTGCGGTGACGAACTCCTAAAACGCTCTGGAAACTTTTGAATACGGCAGGCCTCGCCTCCTTGATGAGGAACTACGAGGATACATTACGTGTACAAAGAGAAAGAGAGAGAGAGAGAATAAGGTTCTTCAATTAATACTGGAGAGGATTCCCTGGCGGCACCAAGAAGTATACACGCTACCCGATATGAATGGGATGATTAACGAAGTGGCACACAACAGACACGTAACACGCTATACGTACAAATATTGTTACTCTTTTGGATAATTGTATCGCACAAAAAGTGAGAAAAAGAAAAGCCCCTTCAAAGCGCGGGACCCGCAGACGGCGCCAGTCCGAAGTCTGCGTAGGTGTTGTAGATAAAAGTGCCCGCTCCCTGAGGCAGATTCAGTGCGGACGTTAGGCCGGTCTTTTGGAGTCCAAAGGGGGTTGCACTCTAGGTGTTCTCAAACTTTAAGATTAAGAAGGAGAAAAGGAAGATTAAGTGTGCTACGTGCGATCGTAGACGGCTCGTGGGAGACAGTCGCCATTCTCTAGCCGCCTAATTTTACGCGAGACGGTATCTTTTGTGGGCATCGTTCAGAAGGATGCGGTGCGGACATAAGCCCGATCGCGGCGTTCAAGAGCATACGGCATCTGAATTCTTACACAGTCAGTCGCCAGTGCACACCAGTGCATATTCTCTCTTTCTCTCTTTCTCTCCCCAATTTCCTTCGCCACGCAGAGTAGCATGGCAGCACGCTATCTATCTATCTATCTATCTATCTATCTATCTATCTATCTATCTATCTATCTATCTATCTATCTATCTATCTATCTATCTATCTATCTATCTATCTATCTATCTATCTATCTATCTATCTATCTATCTATCTATCTGCAGCTGTGTGTTGGCCCGCACACAATGCCGTGAGCGCCGCGCAAAATAATCCGTTATAGCCGAACGGTCACTGTACGCAAGGAAACGCAATCTCTCTCTCCAAGGATATTTACGTTCCCTATGCTTAGTGAGTTCCGGTTATAACAGTGCGAAGGACTAAGGGTGCGTCAACGGTGAATATCTTACCAGTCCACGGTTCGCAGTTGATATAGTTTCCTGTCCAGCAACGCTTCGGATTATTTGCAACAAACGATTGAAGGGCCTTTAGGCGAGAAAGCGTAAAAGCTTTACCAGAAGCCCGAGCCTCAGGATTGGAGAGAGCGAGCGAGAGAGAGAGAGTTAAATAGAAGACAGGAAAGGCGCGGAGGTTAACAAGACGCGCGTCCGGTATGCTACCCTGCACTGGGGGAAGGGGGTATGGGGTTGAAGAGAGAGAGAGCACAGTTTCTCGCCGGTTTAGAAATCCAAAATCAAGAAGGGGGCCGACGCACGGAGTAGCACACTGCGGCATCAAAAATTACAAACAAGAATAAGGTGCCTCAAAAAGGATTAGCCTGCGTTTCGATAGGTGGGCCTACGTTCGTCAAAGGCGGCCTTATCATCCTCGGCAAGTCAGCTTCAACAGGATAATAGGGGTCCGTCACGTGCGGTCGTTACCGGTGACTGCTGGCTGTAAAGTAAGACACTGAAAAGAAAATGAGCGCTGTTGTTTGACGTTTCAAGGCATGACTTGCAGTGCGAGGGGAAAAGAGCGGGTGAGTGGGAGAGCTGCGAGAGAAAAAAGAAAGCGGGCCATTCTAAGGAAGCACTTGATAGCAGCTGCTCGATTCGAGGACCGAACCAATAATAATGAGATAATCGACTCTACATCTTCTTTCCTTAATTTGGCTGGTTTTCCACGCCAGCATAATGTACCAATAAGAGAGAGGGAGAGAGAAAACAAGGGTAGGAAAGGCAGGGAGGTCAACCAGAACAGCATAATTAGCTATAAGCATGGAGTCCGATTTCAGGCAGATACAAAGAAAAGCGACCATAATATATGCTCGCCTTTGATATTTCCGAACATCTGCTCACGCGCGGCTACATTATTGACTAGATAAGCCTAGGAGCCTTTTCTCTTAAAATTGATGTAAAGGTCGTTGATGCCTACAAGTCTGGAGTCCAAACTTAATATCTTGACATAGTGTGCCCGTATGACATGTAGATGCTCGTCGCAGAAAGCATCCGCAAGGACACCAACCAGTTCTGCGTAGAGTCCCTCGAGTCTTTCTCTGAATGCTTTAGTTGCGCACATGGGGACTAGCGTCATTCACGTCATTTTCCAGTGCACTCATTCGCCCAATGATTCACTCACTGATTTTTTTCTTCACCGTCGCTTACTCTCTCATTTCTTGAATTTGCCAGATGACGATCGCAGCGCATTGCATTAAGGCGGAAATGTTCGAGATGGCGGTAAGCATCATTTCTCGAACTCGCGTTAATTACGGCCTGCACACTTCATGTGCGTGCGTGTTATTCTTTCGTTTGATTTCTTTTACGGTGATAGCGCATTTATTTATCTTCTAAAGTATAAATTTTTATCATAGTACTGTAATATATAGTAGTAATTTGTCCCAGAAAGAAATCAAGAATGTCATCATCTGGTGTGAAGCAATTAGCGCTATCACACGTCTCTGTACCATACAGTCGAGCATCACTTCAACGAACGCCTCTGTATAACGGAATGGCCTGTATAATGAAGGAGCAATATTGTCCTGGTTCTATTGTGAGCGGTGTGGTCCGCGTCCTTCAGAACAAAGTGACCTGCATAACGAATGATGTCGGAGGCACGAAGCACTTCATTATAAAGGTGTTCGACTGCATACTCACCTAGTGCATGTATACACTACAATGAAGTGACATTACCAGTTGCCTCCACAGTAGTTCTCGTCGTCCCAGATTTATCGATTCGACGAAACTTCGAGCTTGGCCACAAGAAAAGGCGGGCGGTTGCGGAGATTACTCTCAGTCGCAAGCAGTTCGTCAATTATCTCAACAAGAGCCTCAGACGTGAACCATCTTTCGTAACACACACAAAAAAACGGAAGACACTTTGTCGAGACAACAGTGTGAAGCAGCGGAAGCCTGACCGTTACCAATGGCGATTTGTTGCGTCGGAAACACCACGGAGGCACACAACTCGTACAGCGTTATGCGAATGTTTGTTTGTTTATTAAATGCCTGCAACGTCGTTTACGCCTATGTCCATCGTTTCGATGTCTTCTGAGTCCATCATTTCAAAGCTGTCATCTGGGAGGATGTCGGCTGGCAACTCATGGCCGGTGAACTCCTTGTGCTTTAGTGGGTCTACATTCAGGATGGCTGCTTTGCAGCGCCGAACTGTTGCGGCGCCGTTTGTGGATCCGGAGAAGACGCGTCTTCTATGGCGGTGTCGGGGTGTAGTTCGCCATCCTCATCATCCACTTCGCTCGATTGACTTGTACTTGCTCGGCTTGCCGCGGCAAAATGGCGGTCACGGCGCTTCCGCGCTTCATTTGCCTTGGTACCCGGAGATGCAGCGAGTCGCTTCAAACGCATTGCCTCTCTTGCGTTGGCCAGTCGCGTCCCTGGACTCTGTGGTGTCGGCTGCGCCTCGCCGCCCTGATGCATGCGACGTATACGCTCAGCCTCTCTTGAGCGTCGCTTGCGTTCAGCGGCTGCCGCACCTCGCATGTTAGGAGACACTGGTTCGGCGAGAATAGGCATCCTTCCCACACGATATCGCAAAGTAAAATGCCGCCACCCCCGCCGCCGCCACACCAAACCCAAGCAGACGGGCGCCACGCGCGCCTCGCGAGAGTGACGTCAGGCCACACAGCACCCAATCGGGAGGCCACCTCAAGCGCCTGACGACAGTGACGTCAGGGCGCACCGTCGAACACACGGCCGCCGCGCGTGTCGATGTGATGAGTCATCCCGCGCGACACCGAACCACCCCGACACCCGCACTTGATGACAGTGACGTCACGCACGCGAGCCAATCAGGAGGCGCACACGTGTGCCTAGTGAAAGTTACGTCACGATACAGAGGAGACCAATCAGGAGACCGGAAAGCTGTGACGGTTTCTGCTAACGGCAGATGACATTGACAATGAGCCATTAAAAACTTCCGCCTTAAAAAAAATAAAAGGAAGCTTACACCCAGTAAACTCCGATGACATCTGCGGTTGACTGCGGGTAACTCTTCGCGTTACGTATAGCCAGTGACCCAAGTTCTATTCAGATAGGCTCATTGAAAAGCACTGAGGCACCTCGGTCACATACACTGCGGCATATACTCAGTGGGCCCAGTGACACATGGGCCAATATTTCCAACTGCCCTATCTTCGCAATTGACCCATGGGGAACGCCAGACACCGGCCAAATACATTGTTACAGTAAACTTGGTGTAACTAAAATGTTTCTCATTTGACCCATACTACAGGTTACTGACTCTATGCTAAAGCCAGGAGCGTATAGCTGGCTTGCTCACGAATTTGCCGTATTTTTACGAGTCCACCTCGAGAAATTGGCATCGCACAGCATTTAGATGCCTTCCTGGACACTGCGGTCTTAACGGATATGAGCTCCCCAACCCAAATGCAAAGTTGGTAGGCCACAATCCCAATTTCATTTCAACCCCATTTGGCAAGACATATGCTAATTGTATGTAGCACGACCTCATATATGCCACCAAGGCAAGGCAAGTAGCCTAGTTACTTATACAAGTTACCAAAGCAAGTTACTTAGTCGCCGTTATCCGAGTTTCGTCTCAGGACGACACTGAGCGGCCAAAGAAACCTCGCAAGCGCTTTGTACAGATTGAGACTTGAGATGGCTTATGGCCGCGTGGACGGCTCAGTCTGTGAAGCCTGCGTGGTGCCAGAGATGACGCACCACGTGTTTTTATGCGCGCGGGGCCGCTGTTCTTGCGAGAAAAAAACAATGAGTAGAGCGGAATCTTTGGCCAGCATGGACAGCCGACCATTCTCTGAAGTTATTCTTTTGGGCTAGTGGGCAAGATACTCTTCGTGTCGGTCCATTGATGGCCGATGTGTGATCTTTTTTTAAAGAAGGCGAACTCAATATGTTTATTTTTATTTTACTAACCCGCATTTATTTTTCTTCGTGTTACCATCAATTTCACTTTTCTATTTGTTTCTCTTCCTCCAACGCCGAGTAGCCGGCTAGAGCTAAATAGTTCTAACGGACTTCTCAGGTTTCCAATTATAATAATAATATATGTGCCTCTATTTTTGTTAGTATGTTTCTTCCTCTCACATTACAGTCTATAAAGCACAAGTACAGAATACTGGTGCTCGTCGACGAATTCGTGGTGAGTACACTTCCGGCAGTCAGCCTCTAGAATCTGTGAAGGAGTACGTTTACCTTGGTGAATTAATCACAGGGAACGCTGATCATGAGAAGAAAATTCAGAGAAGAATAAATATGGGCTGGATCACATACTGCAGACATTGTTACCTCCTGACTGGAAGCTTACCATTATCATTGAAAAGGATGGTGTACAATCAGTGCATTTTACCGGTGCTCACATATGGGGCAGAGACTTGAAGACTGACAAAGAGGCTTGAGAACAAGTTCCCCGGGACATCGCCGTCATCGCTTCAGCATCTACTTATCAAGATTGTGTTAGTGATCATCTTAAGTGTTAATTAATCTTCCTTGCTTGTTCGTTATATAAATAAATAACCCACCTCTTATGTAATGCCCCACGGAAAGGGGCCTTAAGGTAATAGAAGTGACCTGAACTGAACTGAAAGGACCCCGCAAAGAGCGATGGAAAGAAGAATGCTAGGCATAACTTTAAGAGACAGGAAAAGAGCGGTTTGGTTAAGAAAGCAAACGGGTATAGCCGATATACTAATTTACATTAAGAGAAGAAAATGGCGCTGGGCAGGTAATGTAATGCGCAGGTTAGGTAAGCGTTGGACCATTAGTGCTACAGAATGGGTACCAAGAGAAGGGAAGCGCCGTAGAGGAATGCAGAAGACTAGGTGATGCGATCAAATTAGGAAATTTGCAGGTGCTAGCTAGTTGGAATCGGTTGGCGCAGGACAGGGGTGATTGGAGATCGCAAGGAGAGGCCCTCGTCCTGCAGTGGACATAAAATAGGCTGATGATGATGATGACCCTTCTGACCCTGTTGTTTGACAGACTGAGAACTATTACAAAAGGTCTTGAAGCTCTCTGACAAGCGCAAGGAAAAACTCGTGCTTCGAAGATCGCGGAGGTCATGTTCGATACTAAATGTAGGTCATTCGTTTTGTAACCGCGCACTAGCGACACGGCCAAAAGAAAAAAACAACACTGCGCTCCTTCCTTTTGTCCGCTTTGCTTTTGCGGTGTTACACAGTGTTGTGATGTGATAACTTCATTTGGAATCCGGCGATTGGGAGGCGCGGGCCTGGGGCCGCCTAGATGGCCACTGGGAGCTGCTGCTGCCGTGCGGCTTCCTTGGCTCGCTGGACGGCCCAAAGTTGGTCTTGGAGTTCTGAGCTGAGCAGCACGGCCGACCACCGCGCCCGTAGATTTTCACAGCGTTTATCCACTTTTTTAACCCACTCGCCCACCTTGGTATATGTTGCTTCATATATAGATTCTACAGCGAACTTCAGAGGCAAACGTCGCGCTAGACTCTTTACATATGTTCCCGGTAGAATTTAGAAAAGCAATGTAATGAATAATGATCATACAGACGACTGCTGATTCTAATCGGATCCCCAAGAGAGGCCTTTGTGCTGCTTTGAATATAAAAATTGTTGTTGATGATGTCGTTATGTTTATGTTTGTCACGATGTTTATTATTGCGCTAGGCACAGATTCTCGAATTAGTGGATCATTTCATTGCAGTGAGAACGTGTACTAAGACATCGCTAGAGGCAAAAAAGCCGGCAGATCCCAAGCCCTGTGGTAATCGATGCTATGCGAAGCAGCGTGCGGGGAGCCTACCATGCTAACGAAACGACCATGAGAGCACCAAGAAGTAGGCGGCTGTTTCGTGACCTACATGACACGCATGTCACGACATTCTTGTCATTACCTATCATTTATGTTCGTCATATAGTTTTTCATACTATGCCAATTTTGGGACGTACCAAGTTAACGAAACAACCATGAGAGCACTAAGAAGTAGGAAGCCATTTCATAACCTGCATGACACATATGTCATGATATTCATGTCCTGACCGATCATTTGTGTTCGTCTTACGCTCTTGTGATACTATAAACATTTTGTCACATACCAAGATGTAGGCGGATGTTTCATGACCTACTTGGCAGGCATGTCATGACATTCATGTCATGACCGATCATTTATGTTTGTCATACACTCTTGTCATACTATGAAAATTTCGGCACATACCAAGTTAACGAAACAACCGTGAAAGCACCAAGACGTAGGCGGCCAGATAGATAGATGCTGTGAAAGTGACCTATGTTCGCCAAGAAATGCTTCGCATTTGAAAACAAGAGAAGCAACGCCGGTATCATTTGAAGCTGTGTTCAAAGATATGGCACAAATCTTTCTTTTCTTGGCGTGAGTGGCTTATTTCTGGGGCCGGATATGGTGGGTCACAAGAAACCGGCGTCCCTTGAAAGCGTCGATGTTGAAAGGAATGCTGGTACCAGAACTAACGTTCGCTAATGCGACTCTATGTTTAAAATCGCACTTCTTTTTGGGTTTGGAAGTCAACCAAAGATCTGTAGGCCGGCCGGCTTTGGCAGCCCACGGTACAGCCACAAATGTACAGTGCAGGGTGAAATGGGTCGGGCCTCTTTTGAAGTGAGAGAAGTGCAGAGCAAAATTAGTTTTGAAGACTCAGGAACATGGACGAAAACAAACGGGCACCTAAAGTGCACAAATAGCTGTGCTTGAGAAGCGTGGACGCATAATGGAGGCAGAGGTCAAGAAGAGAGAGAGAGAAGTGAAGAAGGAAAGGCAGGGATGTTAGCCAGACAGTCCAGTTTTCTATCCTACACGTGGGGAGAGGAATGTGGTCAATAAAGTTGGCAAACAAGTATAAGGTAATGATAGTGTACCCACACAACCAGGGGTCATCAGACAGTGCGAGAAACAGAAGAGACAGCGAATTAGATGCAGAGAATGCAAACAAACAAAAAACCTTGGGAAATACAAGAATGGGAATAAAAAAATAGAAAATAAGATATGTACGATCACACAAAGGACCTAAGGACGAAAACATACCAGGGCAAACATTCACAATGAGATGAGGCATCTATATGCTGCAGGAAAAATCCGGAGACCACTCAGCATATTCAAAAGGAATGCGAAGGAATCCACCCAGTGAGAACCGTAGGTAACATAACCTTTCCAGAAACGCTTTAATTCGAAGTGGACAGAAGCACCAACTGCTCAGCAGTCTAGATAATCAAGAGACGCGTAGTGTATCGGTGGGAAAGAAAGGCAGGGGAGAGACTGATACGATAGGCAGATAGAGAAGTTTGGAGGATGGGAAATAAAGGTTAAGGAGATGTCTACAAAACAAAGTCTCAGTTTCGCACGAAAGGCGAAGCATCGATAGCGATAGCAAATTAGTCGAAAGCTATATGAAGTAAGTATAGTAGCTTTATCGGCCATATAGACTTGAAAACGTTCGCTTACTAAGAAAATTAGCAAGCATGGTGTAACTCACGCAAAAGCAACATGCCACTCGACGAGATGTGTTGAATCTATCGCACAAATAGATGCACCAGATTATGTCCACCAGCCCATATGGGTCTAAAGATATCTCGCCACATAGGCCCATAGGTAGATGACCACACAGAAGTAGCGAATATTCTATAAAAACGTTGAGTGTAAGTCCGGACACAAGGGAGAATCCGCAGTGCATGAAATATTGTTGTCGCTACGAATAAGACACAAGTAATGAAAGAACTTTGTCAATGTTCGGTTTTTCTAAGCAGGAAAAGTCAAGATCATCTGCGTAAAGCCACTACTTCCTGTCGCGAAACGTTAAAACCATGAACATCACTGGACTCTAGAATGCTTACACAATATGACTCCGAATAACGGGCACCCCGTTTCACGTAACCCTGTTTTACAGGGGAAAGAATCGACACCGACTCAGACAGATCACCATTAATAACGATTCTGCTAGAACAGTGAGTGTAGCACACACGAACACTTCCGTAAACAACGGAGCCAACATTACCGTATTCTAAAAATTTGAAAAGGAAGGCGTGTACGTATGAAGCGTGAATGCATCCGGAACGCTTTCTCGCGTTTACGTTGGGCACGCTGCGCCATCTAGGGTCGCCGCAGCGAACAAGCCGCGAGGCGCGATTGCAAACATATCTTCAGACAAGAGCGAATAGTTATGACGCGGGCTGTACTCGGTCCAACACAGGAGAAATTTAGATTATTTGTTTTTGTGGTTGAAGGGCGTCACATCGCAGTGACAATTCTTACCCAGTAACCCTAATTGAAATCAATTGTTCGTTGAAGTGGACCACGTACCTAGCTTCACATACCCAGTGGTACAAGGAGGGGGTGAACGAGTTTTATCGAAGAAAGGCACCCACGCGGTTTCACACACCCATTACCCAACTTGGCTCGCGAGATTGGTTTTCGAACCGCAGTTTCCTCATCACAGCAGCCCGGTACTATAACCATCAGAGCATGGGCTATCTATTACCGAAGCTGGCGGCGGAAAAAAAGTGGCCGACACACACAGACAGAGAGACAGATAGCCTTCAGAAAGTTCGCGAAGTACTCTTATAATGCTAATCGGATTAAAGTGGTGTAAGGGAATTTCAGATTTCAAGGTCGCCTGAAATATCCCGCTACAGTCACGACAAGCAGTTAGGTACATCGACATTGGCTACTGCATGGTGAGAACAAATAAACGTGACTGCTTCACATAAGAAAAAAACTAAAATAAAGAAGTTGTACCAAGATAATCCGAATGACATGTTTAAAGTGTAAATTGTTCGACCACCGCGAACAAAAGAAAAGATTAGCATAAGCAGTTGGCCAAACAATTGCGTATAGGAAGTCTTACAAAGCCACGTATTCTAACTAACTAAATATAGTATACTGAGACAAGGGGCAATCTAAGAATGATAAAATCTGTCCATATACGTAGTTCGATTTTCACAACATGCATTACTATGCCATACAGAAAGGAGGTTTCCTAGGTGACAAAGACGAAAAAGTCACAAGTTATCTTCTGCACACTTACCTTTTCGTACTATCGCATATTCTAATTACATTTCCAATGTTGCAATAAATATTAGTTATCGCTTCTTGTTACGTTAAATTATAAGTTTTCATACAACCTCGCACTTCACCATTAAAGAAAGAGAACCCTAACTACTGGATGCACGCGTACTGGTGAACGCATTTGAGAAAGAAGCAGACAAAAAGAAAAAGATGCTGGTCTTTAGTATGAGGGAAGCAGCTCGGTGAGGGAAAGAGCACACTATGGTGAACTCCTTCCCTCGCACCAATAACTATACGGCCCCCTCACCGTATAGTTACTCAAGTGAGCGGGGCCCCCTTTTTTATTCTATCGCATGGTGTGCGTGTGCCGAGTTTCGCTAGTCAATGCACGGTTGGCCCGTTTGCCTTGGGGTGCACAGCAACAACCAGCAACGCGTCATTACTCAGTGGTCTGCGGCAGTTAAAGCGGCACCTGCGTAAAGGCCCCCGTCCCCCCATCCCCCCTCCCCCCATCGGCATCGCAACGGGTCGCTTCGCTACCCTTGGCAAGAATTCCCCCCCCCATCCCCCCCTTCCCTGTTTCAGTCGTGGTGGTGAAGTATAGCGCAAAAGAACAAGTACGGCAGAACTGAAACAAAGAGAATAATATCACAGCACAGTGTTTTTTTTAAATATAACATCAAAACAATTGCCACCACGAGATTCGAACCAAAGGGCCCAGAATCATAAGTCTAACGCTTTTCCGCGCCACCATGACACCATGACGCCTGCGTCTTTCTTTCGTTTTTTTTTTACATGGTATTTATTGCATCGTATATATGCAAGAATCTTCCTATACGCGAGAAAGGTGCAAGCACCAGCCAACACATGTCGTATTCATGGCCTTGGAGCACGCTTCCCAAGTTGTAAAGATGCAATATTATTTCGGGATGTGCTTCAAAGGACTCTTAAGAAATACTTCATGTTAAACCAGCATACCATCCGATACTTGATTGCACCCCACGATGAAGACGTGTCCTTCGATATGTTTTTTTTTCCTAAGTGGACTACATAACTTATACGGAAGATGCGTATGTTGGACCGAAACGCTGAAGCCGTAGCTTCACCGAAATCTCAGTGTTCTCAAATGATTGGACGCTTGAAGGACATGTATGGCTTTACAGGTTTTCGACCGGACTGGTACCACCTCTTGACAAGTTGCTTGTTGGTGCCACTTTTTTTAAAGTTCGAAGCTAGTTGTAGTTTCTTGTGTGATGCGAGGTGCGCACCATGACATCTGTGTAATAGCGGAAAGGTCCGCTACCCCGGTTGTGCATTCTCTCTTGTAACCCCGTCACTGTAGTACTATGGCTCCTCCTCATTTATGGTCTCCTCACTATAGTCAGTTTTATGAGATAATGCTGGTGACGCAATAAAAGGAGTCCAGAGGCCAAGGAATCACTGAAATCTGCTGGCTTCCTTTTTCTTTTTTTTTTTCTCTCTCTCTGTCTTGGGGTTTTTTTTAAACTGCGTTGTTTTTTACTCCTATGCTTTTTAAGTAGTCCCCCCTACCGACGGCCGAATTTTGCACATTTGACATCTAATATAAAAGAAGCAGTTACACCTCTCTTATCTCCAATGCTAACTGCAACAACAACAGCAACAAGAACAACATCGACGATGAGGTGAGCATCGCGTCATTCCTTATATTTGCAGGAGTGCATGGCTCAAGAACTGCACCATCCACTGGCGATCTTGCGAAGTGCTGTTGAAGGCACTAGGTGAGCCGACGGCGACGAGACCGTTCCCGAACCCGTGCGCTGCGTCAATGAAAGCACCAACTCGGGATTGGACGCATATTGCAGACTGCGGCTCGACGTCCCCAACGCGGATGTTACAGTGACTTCCCAATAAATCCTCTAGTCATTGTCATTGGTCGTATGCGTTAACGGCTGACATGGCCTGTGCGTTCGTTGATCGGAATGGCTTTTTACGTTCTCGAGTCACCACGGCTGGACTAGAAGATAATGATTGACTGAGTGATTGATTGGGTGAATAAGTGAGTACTTAATTAATTGAATTATAATTAGTTAATTAAATTATAATTAATCAATGAGACTATGTTAATTAATTATTATTTATTAAATAAAAATAAATAACTAACTAATTAATTAATTAATAATTATTAGTATGAGGGAAGCAGCTCGGTGAGGGAAAGAGCACACTATGGTGAGCTCCTTTAATAATTAATTAATTAATTAATTAATTAATTAATTAATAACTAATTAGTTAATTAATTAATTATTAATAAATAATTAACTAATTAATTATTTATTTAATTAATTACTCACCTAATTAATTACTTATTAATTAATTAATTAATTAATTACTCAACTAACTAGTCATTACTTATCTGGTATTTAAGTAATTAATTATTTAAATAATTAAATAATTAATTAAATAAGGGCCCAGAGGCCAAGGAATCACTGAAATCTGCTGGCTTCCTTTTTCTTTTTTTTTCTCTCTCTCTGTCTTGGGGTTTTTTAGACTGCGTTGTTTTGAATTAATGAGTTTAATCATTTAAATAAGTAATAATTAATTAATTAGATAATTAATTAATTAATTGATTAATTAAACTCATCAAATAAATAATTAAATAATTTACTTATTTGTTAAATTAATCAATCAATTAATTTGTTGTTTTATTGTTCGTTTGTGTGTGTGTGTGTGTTTGTTTGTTTGTGTTTGTTTGTTCGTTTGTTTGTGTGTGTTTGTGTGTTTGTTTGTGTGTGTTTGTGTGTGTTTGTGTGTGTGTTTCTGTGTTTGTGTGTGTTTGTTTGTTTGCGTGTTTGTTTGTGCGTTTGTGTGTGTGTTTGTGTGTGTTTGTTTGTTTGTGTGTGTTTGTGTGTGTCTTTGTGTGTGTGTGTGTGTGTGTTTGTTTGTGTGTTTGTCTGTTTGTGTGTTTGTCTGTTTGTGTGTTTGTTTGTGTGTGTGTTTGTGTGTTTGCGTGTGTTTGTTTGTGTGTTTGTTTGTTTGCTTGTTTGTGTGTTTGTGTGTGTGTTTGTTTGTGTGTTTGTTTGTTTGCGTGCTTGTTTGTTTGTTTGTGTGTTTGTGTGTGTTTGAGTGCTTGTTTGTTTGTGTGTTTGTGTGTGTTTGTGTGTGTGTTTGTTTGTTTGTGTGTGTGTTTGTGTGTGTGTTTGTGTGTTTGTGTTTGTTTGTTTGTCTTTGTTTAATTAATTGATTAATTATTTACTATTTAATTAATAATTAATTATTAATTAACTAACGAATTAATTAATTAATTAATTAACTAGCTAACTAATTATTTATTAGTTAATTATGTGTTTAATTAATTAATTAATTAATTAATTAATTAAATTAATAATAATTAATTATTTATTTAGTTAATTATTTACTTATTTAATTATTTACTCAGCTAATCAATTATTTCTTGTTTGGCTAAATAATTATTAATTGATTATTTAATTAGTTAATTACTTAATTAAATAAGGGCCCAGATGCCAAGGAATCACTGAAATCTGCTGGCTTTCTTTTTCTTTTTTTTTCTCTCTCGCTGTCTTGGGGTTTTTTAGACTGCGTTGTTTTGAATTTAATGAGTTCAATTAATTAAATAATTATAAATAATTGATTAACTAATTATTTATTTAATTATTTAATTATACTCATCAATTTATTAATTAAATATTAAATAATTTATTTAATTAGTTCAATTAATCAATCAATTAATTTGTTGTTTTATTGTTCGTTTGTGTGTGTGTGTGTGTTTGTTTGTTTGTGTTTGTTTGTTCGTTTGTTTGTGTGTGTTTGTGTGTTTGTTTGTGTGTTTGTGTGTGTGTTTGTGTGTGTTTGTTTGTGTGTTTGTGTGTGTGTTTGTGTGTGTGTGTGTTTGTGTGTGTTTGTTTGTGTGTTTGTCTGTCTGCGTGTTTGTTTGTTTGTGTGTGTGTTTGTTTGTGTGTGTGTTTGTTTGTGTGTTTGTGTGTTTGTTTGTTTGCTTGTTTGTGTGTTTGTGTGTGTGTTTGTGTGTGTGTTTGTTTGTTTGTGTGTTTGTGTGTGTGCGTTTGTGTGTTTGTTCGTGTGTGTTTGTGTGTGCGTTTGTTTGTTTGTGTGTTTGTGTGTGTGCGTTTGTGTGTTTGTTCGTGTGTGTTTGTGTGTTTGTGTGTTCGTGTGTGTGTATTTGTGTGTTTGTGTGTGTGTGTTTGCGTGTTTGTGTGTGTGTTTGTTTGTTTGTTTGTTTGTGTGTTTGTGTGTGTTTGTTTGTGTGTTTGTGTGTGTGTTTGTGTGTGTGTTTGTGTGTGTGTTTGTTTGCGTGCTTGTTTGTTTGTTTGTGTGTTTGTGTGTGTTTGTGTGTTTGTTTGTTTGTTTGTGTGTTTGTGTGTGTGTTTGTTTGTTTGTGTGTGTGTTTGTGTGTGTTTGTGTGTTTTGTGTTTGTTTGTTTGCTTGTGTTTGCTTAATTAATTAATCATTAATAAATAAATAATAATTGAAGAATTATTAATTAATGAATTAAATAATTTATTTATTTATTAATTAATTGATTATTTATTTAATTATTTAATTAATAATTAAATACTTAATTATTTATTAATTATTTAATTGTTTACTCAGCTAATTATTTATTTCTTATTTGGTTAATTAAATAATTTATTAATTATTTAATTAGTTAATTACTTAATTAAATAAGGGCCCAGATGCCAAGGAATCACTGAAATCTGCTGGCTTCCTTTTTCTTTTTTTTTTCTCTCTCTGTCTTGGGGTTTTTAGACTGCGTTGTTTTGAATTAATGAGTTTAATTAATTAAATAATTATTAATTAATTAATTACCTAATTAATTGTTCATTAGATATTTGACTAATTATTTAATTATTTATTTAACTCATCAACTTAATAATTAAGTATTTATTTAATTTGTTTAATTAGTTAATATAATCAATCAAATAATTTATTGTTTTTTGTTCGTTTGTGTGTGTGTGTTTGTTTGTTTGTTTGTGTTTGTTTGTGTTTGTTTGTTCGTTTGTGTGTGTGTTTGTGTGTTTGTTTGTGTGTGTTTGTGTGTGTGTGTTTGTGTGTGTGTGTGTGTTTGTTTGTTTGTGTGTTTCTTTGTTTGTGTGTTTGTGTGTGTTTGTTTGTTTGTGTGTTTGTGTGTGTGTTTGTGTGTGTTTGTGTGTGTGTTTGTGTGTGTTTGTTTGTGTGTGTGTTTGTGTGTGTTTGTTTGTTTGTGTGTTTGTGTGTGTGTTTGTGTGTGTTTGTTTGTTTGTGTGTTTGTGTGTGTGTTTGTTTGTGTGTGTGTGTGTGTGTGTTTGCGTGTGTTTGTTTGTGTGTGTGTTTGTGTGTGTTTTTTTGTTTGTTTGTGTGTGTGTTTGTGTGTGTGTTTGCTTGTTTGTTTGTGTGTTCGTGTGTGTGTGTTTGTGTGTGTGTTTGTTTGTGTGTTTGTTTGATTGTGTGTGTGTTTGTGTGTGTGTTTGTGTGTGTGTGTTTGTTTGTGTGTGTGTTTGTCTGTGTGCTTGTTTGTTCGTGTGTTTGTGTGTTTGTTTGTGTGTTTGTTTGTATGTTTGTGTGTGTGTTTGTGTTTGTGTGTTTGTGTTTTTGTGTTTGTTTGTTTGTTTGTGTTTGTTTGTCAGTGTGTTTGTGTGTGTGTGTTTGTTTAATTAATCAATGAGACTATGTTAATTAATTATTATTTATTAAATAAAAATAAATAACTAATTAATTAATTAATTAGTAATTAATTAATTAATAATTAGTAATTAATTAATTAATAATTAATTATTAGTATGAGGGAAGCAGCTCGGTGAGGGAAAGAGCACACTATGGTGAGCTCCTTTATTAATTAAATAAATAATTAATTAATTGATTAATTAATAATTATATATTTAATTATTTACCTAATTAATTAATTAAATAATTAAATAATTAATTAAATAAGGGCCCAGAGGCCAAGGAATCACTGAAATCTGCTGGCTTCCTTTTTCTTTTTTTCTCTCTCTCTCTGTCTTGGGGTTTTTTAGACTGCGTTGTTTTGAATTAATGAGTTTAATCATTTAAATAAGTATTAATTAATTAATTAGATAATTAATTAATTAATTAATTAATTAAACTCATCATTTAAATAATTAAATAATTTACTTATTTGTTAAATTAATCAATCAATTAATTTATTGTTTTATTGTTCGTTTGTGTGTGTGTTTGTTTGTTTGTGTTTGTTTGTTCGTTTGTTTGTGTGTGTTTGTTTGTGTGTGTTTGTGTGTTTGTTTGTGTGTGTGTTTGTGTGTTTGTTTGTGTGTGTTTGTGTGTGTGTTTGTGTGTGTGTGTGTTTGTGTGTTTGTGTGTGTTTGTTTGTTCGCGTGTTTGTTTGTGTGTTTGTGTGTGTGTTTGTGCGTGTTTGTTTGTTTGTGTGTTTGTGTGTGTTTGTGTGTGTCTTTGTGTGTGTGTGTGTGTGTGTTTGTGTGTTTGTCTGTTTGTGTGTTTGTTTGTGTGTGTGTTTGTGTGTGTGTTTGTGTGTTTGTTTGTGTGTTTGTGTGTGTTTGCTTGTGTGTTTGTTTGTTTGTGTGTTTGTGTGTGTGTTTGTTTGTGTGTTTGTTTGTTTGCTTGTTTGTGTGTTTGTGTGGGTGTTTGTTTGTTGGTTTGTGTGTTTGTGTGTGTGTTTGTGTGTGTGCGTTTGTGTGTTTGTTTGTGTGTGTGTATTTGTGTGTGTTTGCGTGTTTGGGTGTGTGTGTTTGTTTGTTTGTGTGTGTGTTTGTTTGTGTGTTTGTGCGTGTGTTTGTGTGTGTGTTTGTGTGTGTGTTTGTGGGTGTGTTTGTGTGTGTGTTTGTGTGTGTGTTTGTTCGTGTGTTTGTTTGTTTGTGTGTTTGTTTGTTCGTGTGTGTGTTTGTGTGTGTGTTTGTGTGTGTGTTTGTTTGTGTGTGTTTGTTTGCATGCTTGTTTGTTTGTTTGTGTGTTTGTGCGTGTTTGTTTGTGTGTTTGTTTGTTTGTTTGTGTGTTTGTGTGTGTGTTTGTTTGTTTGTGTGTGTGTTTGTTTGTGTGTTTTTGTGTTTGTTTGTTTGTTTGTCTTTGTTAAATAATTAATTAATTAACTAATTAATTGATTAATTAATGAATAAATAATTATTTATTAAATAATTAATTAATTAATTAATTAATTAATAATTAAGTATTTATTTGGTTATTTAATTACCTATTTATATATTTACTCAGCTAATCAATTATTTCTTGTTTGGTTAAATAATTAATTCTTTAATTATTTAATTAGTTAATTACTTAATTAAATAAGGGCCCAGATGCCAAGGAATCACTGAAATCTGCTGGCTTTCTTTTTCTTTTTTTCTCTCTCGCTGTCTTGGGGTTTTTTAGACTGCGTTGTTTTGAATTTAATGAGTTCAATTAATTAAATAATTATTAATTAATTGATTAGCTAATAATTTAATTAATTATACTCATCAATTTAATAATTACATATTTAATTATTTATTTAATTAGTTCAATTAATCAATCAATTCATTTATTGTTTTATTGTTCGTTTGTGTGTGTGTGTTTGTTTGTTTGTGTGTGTTTGTGTGTGTGTGTGTGTGTGTTTGTGTGTTTGTGTGTGTTTGTTTGTTTGTTTGTTTGTGTGTTTGTGTGTGTTTGTTTGTTTGTTTGTGTGTTTGTGTGTGTGTTTGTGTGTGTGTGTTTGTGTGTGTTTGTTTGTGTGTTTGTCTGTCTGTGTGTGTGTTTGTGTGTTTGTGTGTGTGTTTGTTTGTGTGTTTGTTTGTTTGCTTGTTTGTGTGTGTGTTTGTGTGTGTGTGTTTGTTTGTTTGTGTGTTTGTGTGTGTGCGTTTGTGTGTTTGTTCGTGTGTGTTTGTGTGTTCGTGTGTGTGTATTTGTGTGTTTGTGTGTGTGTGTTTGCGTGTTTGTGTGTGTGTTTTTTTGTTTGTTTGTGTGTGTGTTTGTGTGTGTTTGTTTGTGTGTTTGTTTGTGTGTTTGTGTGTGTGCTTGTGTGTGTGTTTGTATGTGTGTTTGTTTGTGGGTGTGTTTGCGTGTGTGTTTGTGTGTGTGTTTGTTAGTGTGTTTGTGTGTGTGTTTGTGTGTTTGTTTGTTTGTTTGTTTGTTTGTGTGTTTGTGTGTGTGCGTTTGTGTGTTTGTTCGTGTGTGTTTGTGTGTTCGTGTGTTCGTGTGTGTGTATTTGTGTGTTTGTGTGTGTGTGTTTGCGTGTTTGT